>NC_039485.1:12609728-12749928 GCF_003590095.1 Trichoplusia ni
ATCAGTGACATTTATTAATTGCAATTTTCAAGAAGATTAATATGTAGCGTACTGTTGTATAATGCATGGTAAAAAGAACCTGGATTCTGAATGTAAGAATTCGGGGTAATGGTAAAGCGGAACTAATGTAGTTTTAAATTTAAGCCTTATGGGACGCATCCTTATTCCTATAAGCGTCATTTTCAATCTTTAGATGTGCTCTAAAAAACAAGTTTGAATTGAAAATTACATCCAACGTAAACCCGCAAAGCAATTCACAAATTACAAAAATAAGAAAAATATTTTACACAAAAATGTAGCAAAATGATTGTCGCCAAGACAGATTCGCTGCGTGCTCGACACGCTAAGTGTGAACGTGTCCTAACAACACATCTCAGAATAACAATAATTGTGACTGTGATATTGTATCGTACGACAATGTGCCCGTTACTAAAGTTGTACAAATATCGCTACGTATGAGTGCGGTGTTCAGTAGAACAATGAGTAAATTTGGCTCTACAAAAAATAAATTAAAAATATTTTCAATAAGGAATAATTGCCGTTTGAAGAGCGGACATATTTAGAGCCAGTGACAATTACATTCAATGGAGCAACATAGATATGATGTGATTTATGTCTGTGGTCAACGTTTTTTTTATCAATCTGTGTCGTTCGAGTAATAGGATTGTCGCTGTACCGTCGCTCTTCGCTCTACTGAATAACCGCTTTAAGTAGCATTGTTATCGCAGGAATTTGCTCCGGTGAATGCGCGCTTTCATAACCGATTATAAATGCAACTTAAGAATGAACTGATTATTCAAATATATTACAAGAATTTTGGTTAACAATGTAAGAAATTTGTTTTGTCAACATGTTTACTTGCTTTTTAAATGTTATAAAGCCTGCTTTTATTTTGACAAATGTTGTCCTATTTCACATTGATCTTATATGGTTGAAATGTTGACTTCTTGTGATCTAGAAGCTGCCAGTCAACAAGAGACTTCAAAGTGAACCATTTCAGCATCTGACGCATTGAGTGATTGGCATTGTATAAGCAATGAACTTCAAGACTTCAGTCACCAATGAAGTGGTGAGCGAATTGTGAATGTCAGTTTTGAGATTTCAATGTCAAGATGCGGGCGATTTGCCCTTCAATATGGTTGGTGGTTTCCAGACGGAAAACAAGTGATTTGTTTAAAAAAATGAACAATACTTTAAAGTTTTTTTCCTTAATACTTTCACAATAGTACAGGGACATATTCTGGATTCGAAAACAAATCTCTACCAAGGTCTTGATGGATAAAGTGTAGTAAGTAAAAAGGTTTTAGTTAACATAACACCTGACGTAAACTCAAAGCCTTTCGTAAAGCCACTTTTCTTACGTGAATAAAATATATATCTGAATAATTTAATCTTAGAATTGGCAACCAAATCCCCTCGGATAAAAGTAGAGTTGCAAACATCGGAGGATTCGAAGCAGGAAGGACAAGTCTATGAAAGGTAGCTAAGGTAGGTTTATAAGATGACTTTAGTACGATTTTATCAAAATAGCCCGGATAAAGGTGTACTCACTTGATCGCGTTCGTAGCGAACAAGACCCTTGGAAACGTTTCACTGTTATTATGCTTAGCACTTCAATATTACGATCGATATCGGCAAACGGAATTGGTGTACCTATGCCTTTTATGTATATTGTAGCCATGGTAAGACTTCGTGATTGGCCCGCAATACCGATAAGGGAAAACAGTACGCATAGACGTCCGTCGAAGCGTGAAAATAATTGTATTTTCATAGAACAATAAATGAATAAAATTATCATAAGTATTAGAGAGCGAGAGAGCCTGGAAGTGGCTATTATTCAGTTCACAAAGACTGAGAATTTCAATTTCCGATTCCACCCCAGAGTGTAGTTATATTAGAACAATTAATTCTTCTATCTGATTTGCTGTGGAATGGAAATATTTATATATAGAGTGTTCAGTTTGTAACTCTACATACTCTCAAGACTGTTTTAATAGGAATCGATTGAATTGTATTATTAGGCAATACTAATTTTTACATAAATTTTAGATCTCATAAGTACCAAGGTCTCATCACCTTTGGCACTATTATGCCCTGTTTTGAACCCCCTCTATACACTGTTTTCAAATCAACCAATAATGTTATTTATCATGAGACATTCTTATCGCGACGTGGGGTGGAATCAGTCGTGAACATGTGCTGATAATGAAAAATCCCGGGATTTTTTATATCAATAAACTTCTAGTCTATACCTACTTACATACGCTTAAAACAAAAAGTAAAATTACACTTATCCTACGAAAATTGTAAACGCAAAAGTTTGTATGTAGGGATGTTTGTTACTTTTTCAGGCAAAAACCGCTAAACAGATTTAGACCAAACTTGGTAAACAGATTATTTATGAGCAGGATTAACACATAAGATAAGAGTTATTCCGATTTTATTTTCCCGGGGGACTATTGTCGATTGGAAGCGGGCGGGTCCGGAGGCAGCAGCTAGTGTTAAATATAACGATGTAAAATAATTACATCATAGGAATATACCTACTTCCTGCTTGAACAGTTTCTATTCATCATATCGATATAACATTATTATATTGTATCAACACTAGCGCACGTGTCGGGAACACGTGGTCCCGAACACTAGCACATTTATAGCTTTAGGTTCAAGACCTCGTGACGTCAACCTGTTAGTATAACGAACCTACTCAGTGGTAAGGGAAAATATACCAATTAGGTTAGTCCATTCCTTTCGCAGAGAATTAGATGGGTCATAAAGAGCGCTAATTAAGTCATTTGTCGGCACCTTTTTGGCGCCTCACGCAATAGTTACACAACAGATAAATATACAAATATAATGTATAACACGAACTAATTATATACAGCATCGTTCGTCTTTTGGGTTCCGTAATCAAGGGGACAAAGGGAATTTTGCCGTGTGTTCGTCCGAGCCTATAGCTAATGAACCGTTATGGCTAGACAGTTGAGATTTTTACAGATAATTTCTTTGTATTGGTTCTATAATAAGAAATAATATAAATTATGTAAAACCGGAGTTAAGCAACAGTTTAAGTTAGTTCATCGCGTCTGCTCATGATTAAGGACTCCGGTTGGGTCCGAAACTAGTCGGGCTACCCCGATAAATACGCGTGAGTAAACCGTTACATCATTTAATAATAATAGTTCATCATAAGTTTATAGGCCTCTCCTTTATAGGCACTTGGAGAGGCCTATGTCCAGCAGTGGACTGCGATAGGCTGATGATGATGATGATCAGTTTATAGTTTCAGTACAAATTTGATGAACATTTTCCAACTTATTTATGCGGGACAGTCAATGTCGCGAGCCCAACTCATACTCGATTCGTAATTCTCAATCTCTTTTTTTTATAAATTTTTAAAGTGGTGTCTCTAAATTGAAATAGAATGGAGCTAACTAAGCACACTTTAAAATAAAAATTCGAGCTCCAATTTTCAAACATCTGTGCCCGATAAATGCGAAAAGCAGAAATACAATGGAGTATCGTTTGTTTACCTTCCTTGTTTGTTGTATTAACCTATTCTGGGAAATTGTATGGTATTGCTTTAACGGGATATTGTTGTAGGGCCAATCTACAACTCTATTGAATTGAGGGATAATATTGTTCATGCCTACGTTACCTTAGACATTTTTATCATGATAAAATTTTCATTTTTCATCGAAACTTATTCAAATATAATATAGTATGTATTCTATATGTATACATGCCGTAGTGTCTGCGAATGTCAACAGAATTTGGCACAGTTTTTCTCTTTATTATTTGAATAATCACGATGACTTGTAATGGTACTTTTCACCCTGTTACGAACTATGAGCTGAAATCATTTCACATTTTTGTAAGTTCAGCTATAAACAAAACCTTTTTATACCATTTAAAGGTATATAAAATCGTAATGCGTAGTTAATAATCCGCCAATGAAAATGCGTTGCAGTCTTAGCGAATAAACGATAGAAATCTGATTAGTGTATTAAATGCAAATGGCCGACAATATCTAAATTCTTTCACGGTGTGGAACGTCAGTTAAAATGTATCGGATTCTTAACTCAATTGTGAAGATTTACAATCGAGAATTACATGTTTTCCTTTGAAAAAATTACAAGTATTTTTTAAATAAAAAAAGTAATGTTTCTAAGAAGTATCTAATAAGGTAAGATAAAAAATAATTAACCACGATAAAAAATAAGTGTTGGTATTTAAGTTATAATGAGTTTATTTCAGTAGTATTCATGGAAATGTTCCACATAGGTATTGTTATGTTACTAACTAGCGTGGCCGAGAGGAAAGATTTATGTCTGAAATATAAATTATGTATTTTAAATTAGTTCATTAAGAATTTATCAAAACACACTCTTTTGATACGTGTCTGACCAATTTTGTGATAGTTTTAAAGAAATCGTTCAGATATACATAAACGAGTAATTAAATAAGGCAAAGTTACGATTATGCAAAGAAAATTGGTAGCCAATCAAATTTATGACCGTGAGTACCGTGGTTTAACCGCGATATTTACTTTTAATATTCGTTAATAAAGCGACAACAATAATTCATCATCTGTTAACAATTTCTAATGCATGGCTGTGACTATTCATGGGATATTGGTGGCAGACGGACAGACAGGCTCCAGCGCTTCAGTAATAGGGTTTCCTTTACCTATAGGTACGAAACCGTAGAATAAATGATTTCATTTCATTTTATGAGTTGAACTCAGTATGTTTACTATAGATACAAAAATATTTTTGTTGCTGGAATCTGCGCTTGGCTTTCTGTCATGCCTTGTTGAATACCTGGCTGAATAAATAAACAACTATAATGGATCTGTCAACATGATACAATTAGGCTATGCTTTTAATACTCTGTTACTATGGGTAACGAATAGTACTATCAAATAATAAAGCTTATTTTTTTTTAAATTATATTTCATTTACGCATATTTTCAGGTTCGCTCTACTAGTTTCGGACCCAACCGGAGTCTTTATGACCTAACGCCGAAGTCGCGTGTCAAAAGAGTTTTTAATATAGCTTCCGTAATGTAATAATCAACTTGTAATTGACGTTAAACGATTTGCTGAAAGCAGTTTTAATGGATATATCGAATGTCTTACAACATATAATATATTATACAGCGGTTGAGTATACAAATAACATCATATATCGTCGCTCTGGCTACCGATAGTCAAGTGTTTGGCATTATCCCACCAAGGCGCGTTATAGCAATCAATGTCGAGTAGTCGCTTGTTCAGTCACTGGACGGTAAACACGGGCGTACATGCAAACATACATACATACATCCTAACATAGTATAAGTGGCTAAATAGGTCATGATTGGTCGAAGAAGAATGGACTCTTGGTGTTTGAATTATAAAAATATTAGAGTAAGTATTCTTTTGTTAACAAAGAATTTTAAAGTATAATCTAAGGAGTTTCGAAGGCTTTTGTGACGCAACGTGGGAAAGGCCTATGTCCAGCAGTGAACCATGAAAGATTGGGTAGAACGATTGAAGGAGTTTCAGAGCAATGAGGTCTTTTTAAAATTAGAAGGATGAGGATATTCCGAGTTTGCAGAGCTGTATATATGCATTTATACTTTTATCATTGAAACTACTTTGTTGTTGGGAATTCTAGTCTTATTAAGAGGCCTCCTTGGTAGAGTTTAAGAACAAACAGGGGTAAATGACCGAAGAAGATTAATGTTTGGTTTTCCAGGTGTTTTTCAAAATACGAAGAATTCAAGAGTATTATTTGTAAATAAGAAACTCAGCATTTATTTATTGACACTTGAGCGTAGTTTATGTTGCTATTACGTGAATAATTAAACGAATTCGGTTTCTATACTGTTTCGTATTTCACTTTTTATGCATAATTATGTTTTTAAATAGAATAAGTACTTGTTTACAATTAGTAAAATTAGATGATTCATTATATTGATGCTATCAAATTGCACATTTCTATTGAATTACGAGTTATTATAATTATGACGTAATGTAATTAAATAATTATCATCCGGTTCAATTTGTTTGTTGTGTACCGTGCTATATTATTGCGGACTGTATTTATATGAAAGTTATCTTTGTCATTAACCTACACATAAGACAAAAAATTATATTTTAAACTCAAAGCTGAATTAAATGCACTAATAGGCTTCCAGTAAACGCTGTATTAATAATATATAAAAGCTGCATATGATAGACTTCATAATAAAATCAACCATCAAAAACTAATTTACGACTTGTTTATATTTCAATAACATATTGACAGAGGCAGGCAAGGCAAAGTCGCGAGATTAAGCCAGTATGATGTGAATATAAGCTATGAACATTTTGTTTTATTTACGCGCAATTTATTTATCTCACACTTGTTACGAGTGACGCGATATGGAAACTTTTCGATTTAATTCGACGAAATGTTTATTACATCTAAATATGTCAGATTGTCAGCTGTTGTAGAAACGAGACAAAAAAGTTGATAGTATCGGAGTTTCTCGATTGTACTCAAGTTAATTCAATGCAAGAGTAATGTCAAATGTCAAGGTAAAAATATTATGACAACGATAAATATGATCTTTTTTCTCTCAGAATCTTTACTGATAATTCAAATTAAAAACAACACACGATACACAAGTACAAATTACAAAAACTGATTTGGTGCAATAATTTTTAAGCATATAAGATTAAAAATTACAAGAACTTTGTACCTTAAAAACACAAGTCATTTACCGTGAGTCAGTTTTCAATTATGGTGTAAGGTACTGACGTCATCTCAGATTGAAGTTTAATCTCCAAGTGAAAAAGACGCAGACGTTTATCGCTAATACTGTTACATATCAACATTTCTAAGAAACTGTCTTTGAAGTGGAACAAACGTTGGCAGGCTATTGTTTATAAACATGGCCGCCGCGTCGCTTCATCGTATCCACTGTTCTGTCCGCGAGTGTGAATCGCAGAAAATCGCAATCGAACTGTAAACTATCGGATGTCAATGACATTCCCGACTAACTGGGCTTGTGGAAGACATGTTATACGGTACTAATTTCTTCACAAACACGTAAACGATGTCTATTCAAATGACTATTGTGTCAGTACAGCGTTTTCGCGTGTCCATGCGTCGTAAACGTAGTTTTAGGGTATTTTTATAATGATAAGGGGAAGGAACGTTCGTAATGCATTAGCATATGATGATTCACATGACGTAATCAACAATTCGTAACATCAAACACCTAAAATATTCAATAAATATGAAGTTATCCGAATACAAACTGCTTTAAATACTTACTAACAATTTGTTTGTTCATTCCAGTCATTTGGAGAATAAATATTGAATAAGTTATAGAGTAAATAAGGGAGGTCGATGAAGTTCGTATTTGCTTATAAATACATTATGCTAGAACACAAAGGTATTGTCTAGACTGGGTTTAAAACAGTCACAAAGTTACGAAGACTCTCTAAAGGAAATCGGATTAATAAGTCATTTAGTGTTAACAACATTCGATCTTGTTAAATATAAACTCGAATGTCGAGGAAAGGGATTCGTATCACAAACATACATTTATGAGTTGTAAAATCATGGTTGTTCTATTGACAGTGGCATAGTTATGCAATGAATAATAGTTCTTGATGTATGACTTTTACAGTTACAATAAGGACGATTGTTGCGTGTAAAGCTTGTACCTACGAAAGATGGATTAAACTTAATTACTAATCGAAAACATTTCCCCTTTCACCTACCGTTTAATAATCATAAAATTCAAATTAACTATGTATATTAGAAATATGCATTTTAAGTGCATACGTACAAGGAAAACGTGTTTGTGTTATCGAACGTTTGAAAATGAATAACCGATAATAATTTGTATTGATAAACTCTTGCTGAGTTGTAGTGATTTGTTTTATTGTATATTTTGCATCTAGGTAAAAGAGGAACAGGAAAGGTCTTAACTGATTTTAAATAACACTTTATTATTTGCATTCTTAAGCAATTACGTTAGTCATTTTTAGGTATCTAAAGGGTAAAAAGGATCGACTTTTACTGAGAATCCGCAGCCTGTCTGCAGCCTGTGAACTCTTTGTTATAGCTAGACACTAGACTACAACTGTATTTTTGTTGCCGCTATAGTGAATAATATCGAATTTAAACAACGTTTGATGGTGGTTTTTTTATTTGTTCGAAACTCTCACTGTCCAATTTGGACTTGACCGGTTTTTATCCTCATTTTGCAGATGCTTACTTCAGCAACAAAATTAAATTCATTACTTTGCATAACTAAGGCCTCATCAAGGCCTTACGTATAAAATTAATAACATTCTAAATACAGAACACAATCTACTGTCATTATAATTTTAAATGAACTGATTGTTACAATGTAGAGCTATCTTCAGTTGGATACATTGTAGAGAATGAGGTTACTTAACTGCGAGAAACGGCAAATATTATTTGTGCAAAGTAATTATTAGGTAGTGTCGTGATGGCCTTGTCTTAACTTAGGTATGTACTTTCTGCATTGTAATAAGACACCACTGTCAAACAGTGTTTTCCTTAACCGTTTGTCTTCGGGGTGAAACCTGGATATCAAATATTTCAATCTGTAATTGCTAAATGCTTAAAACTTCCCTATATGGGATAGGAATTGTGTATAACAATGAGAAAAAAGGTATTATGTTATTAATCTCAGGTGGAATGTTCGTAATTTTATTTTTAGCTTTGTTGTCAGGTTTAATTCGGGTTTCCAAGCATCGGTATCAGTGAGACATGTTCATTAAATTTTGACAGCCGTGTATGACGTCTTGTAACTTGTTTTCGAGATCACAAAGGTCAAATGATATGTGGAAACGGTCACCTAGTCAAACATGATCCTATCGAACGTGGTGATTACTTAGATGATTGTGTTACACCAATTATTTACAAATTTAAGAAAAGATTACAGTTACAAATTATCAGGGGTAGTCATGTGACGAAATGTTTGATAGTCTCTGAGTGATATGAGATGACCTGTAACGTGGATGTCTTGTCACTGGCGATAACATGCCCGTCTCACTAATCGGGTAAGTGCAGGGGGCCTACCAGCACATTCGAATGTAATAACTTTACTGTTGTTGAAGACAGAAGCTTTTCAACGCCGTGTAGAGGTCTGTTTTGCTTCCACAAGAGGAATACTACTTCACGACGTCTCGGTAAGTCCTTATTAAGCTTTTTTACTGCAGACTTTTCTACTTTAAATGCCCATTATCTATCTTCTTTTCTTTTTTTATTACCGACTCCTGCAATAACGGTTTTAATCATGTTATCGCTTAGGCTCACAAAGTTTCAAGTCACAGGCACAAAGACGTCCAGACCCAAAACAAGTCGATTGGAGATGTGAACTACTAGTCCTGGCAATTGCTATCACTTGTAAGTCTATCTCAAGAGACAAGAGACTACTTCTCTGAAGTTACTCGATAATAATGTTACTGTAAGATCACTGTCTAACGATAGCAAGAATACAAATATTTCCACGTTTGCAAGGAAAAATACAGGCCATAACATGAGATGTTATTAAACAATTACGTGACAATTGATATAGTTTACAACAATTGGCTCTCGTATGTAACGCGAAAGTGAATACATTAACAAGATCAGCTTTTGTTAAATATTATATTAAAGTTCAAATACATAACTGGCCTATTGGTCTAGTGGTTTATTGGTCCAGACTGCTTTACCGGAGGTCGTGGGTTCAATTCCCACCCAAGCCGTTTGCATGTTAAGGACGATCATTTATCTGGTATTTTACTTAGACATATATAAATATGTCTATCAGTTGTCTAGTACCCATCATACACGCTTGGCTTGGTTTAAGACTAGATGGCGTTGTGTGAAAGTTGTGCAATATTAGTAATATTATATTAAAAATATACCTAAATCAATGTTGTCAGGATGTCTTGAGGCATTGACAATTGCTTATAGAATTCAATTACGCAATGGCTACTAGTTGATATTGGCTTGTTGTCAACACAAATCTTTATTTGAAGATCAAAGGTAATTCGTGACGTTTCCGATTGCAGTTCTATATTTATGGTCAACTTATATGCAGCAACGTTGTAGCGCAATACTACCTATTAATATTGTATTATTCAGGCAAAAGAATAATTCAAGCTTTAAGATTCGAAGTAAAAATAGTCGACGTATCGATACGGACTGTTAAACAACGAATTGAAAATTCTTCTTTTAAAAAGTGGATCACTGATATTCTAAGCAATAAAAAAGGGCTGTGAGTTGTTATATACCTTATTATTTAATGTATATTTTTGTACACAAGTGCCAGTACCAAAATCACGCAGATAACACAAAGATTATTTGTATAAAAAGGTTTAACACATTACGATCTCGTGACGAATCACACCTGTGGACTCTATCTATTTAATTTTGTTTATTTAGGTAATCCGAAAATAGTGTTATGCGATATTATTTATTTGATCATGATGATTCGTGATAATTAGTATCATTATCAGTATGTTTAGCTACCTGAATAGTTTTTAGTGGAATTTATCTGATAAAAATGACTGCCGCTATAATATTAGAAGTTGTGAAGCGATTTTTTTTGAACTTGCATACTTTGCAACATTTTTTAACCTTTATTCAATTACTCTTAATTTAATAGCAAGATGACTGTTATCTAAACACAACCTACGTATTCAATCATTTCAAGATATTATTAGAACATGACAAAGATTTAACTAATCAAGATAACACTTCAAAACGATGTCGATTGATAAGAATTGAAAATACAATAATATACAGGAAAATTGATTTAGGTATCTGTCAGCTATTATTGTGTATACATGTATAATTAAAGTTATCGCACAACGCTGATCAGAAACGAGATATCTATATTATATATCATATATTGATAATTAGCTGCTAATTATATTTAATTAGTCATGCCAGATCTTTGTACTATAATCGTGATTGGCAGCGGTGACATAATGTAGTGTCTGGTGAAGAATGGCGTCTCTGTAAGAAAACTGCAGCCATCATACTTTAAGATGATCGATAAGGTCTCAAGACGCCAGAAAAAATGAATTTTAGATGTCCATAGGTTTGAGTAATTAACTCATTAGAATTATTTTAAAGAAATTGTCTCTTCTGGTAGACCTTAATTTTATTTAAATCATCACTATCGGGCTAGCCTTTTCCCAACAATGTTGGGGTGTTAATTTTATTCAAATAAAATTTAATATTTATTTTTCAAAAAAATAGTAACTAAAATTATAATTTATGGCTTTAAGGTGAAAACATGAATCTTTATTCTGTACCTACCAGAATCGCGAGAATTAAACACTAGGTTTTTAATTGAGTTCCTCTAATCGACGATTTATAACAGTTTCATGTAAATAACTTAAGGAAAATCCATAGCTATGTTGCTGAGGATATTCCATAATCGTCACTACATAAATTATAAGCAGCCATCAATTATAATAAGGCCAATTTATTGAGACTCAGTCCAAGAGAAGTAAATTGATTAAATATTCTGACAATCTGGAGAAAAAGAGAAAATTAAAAAGTTTATCGAAAAGTATCTAGATACAAAATTGAACTGAATCGAAAACATATATACAAGAAAGAAAGAAATATGTTCATAAATGCAGCCAATAATATTTGATTTCCATTTCAGTCTGAAAATTAAAAACACTTCAAGTAAGTCAAGTATTTCCATGAATATTTTCTTGTTTATTTTTACCTTCATATGGTTCAATCGTTTTAATAGCGGTTTGTTTCATGTCGAAGGTATACAAAGAAAGTAAAGCCAAAGGAATTTATATTTATCATAATTCTTCGAAACGGAATATTAGACTTAAGTACCTAATTTATTTAATGTAGAGATGTGCTCAAAAAACAAAATCTGCACGCTTGAAGAAAACAATAAAACATTCTTTTAAATTTAAAATTCCTTCGAAACATTCTTCTTTTAAATTGGAGTTAATTTTTTTTTTCTAAATGGCTATTCGTTTAACCGAAGGAGTCTGTCTAGCCAGTAACGGTAGAGTCCGAAACAACTGCGCGGGGGTAGGCCCCTTGTAATTCCTTTTACCTGATACCAGACGCATTCTTGGAATGAATGGAATCCTCTATTAACTATAGATAACAAGCCACAGGTTGTAAAACGTCCCTGCCAGTAAATATTGGCGCAACATTTTAGAAAAGTAATTTGTTTTAAGTTTAATTAAATCTACAAATCATTAAAAAAAAACTATGAGAGATTCTTGAAATGTAGAGTAAATATAAGTCTGTGTTACGAATGAGAAGTTAATAAAAAACGTTTTATGTAACATAATAATGACATTAAAGAGAGCATGAATTGAAGGTATAATGCGAGAATAAGGTAACCGTACATTTTTAATGACTTATAAATCATTCGTTGGCGAGCAGTAAGTATGTTTGGCACCGCTTTCACGATGTCACGGCGCATTCGTAGGAAACTTACTATAAAGTAGAATCAAATATGATAAAAAATTGTACGGAGTTTATTTTTATTAGTACAGTGCTAAAAATATTCGAGAGTTTATTAACCCTAAAGCAACGTAAATAAAATCACTCTTCATTTTTAATATTTTTAGAAAGCTCACAAAAAAATGTACGAATCAAAATGTTGAATGATTTACTAAATTAATATATTTCAATGGCTTCTTTATCTTATTTCGGAGAAGGAGTATTTAAGATATCTAGAACTCTTTGAATTTGGTTGGTAAACAATTTACGATCAATAGGTATTCTGTTTATTTAACGTACGTCAATTTATCCCGTCGTAAGAGAACACGATAACCCTCCATTAACCTTCGATTTTGTTGTGGTAATTTAGCGTTCAAGTGACATTCTCAATTACAGTCATTAAGAGAACGATGGTATCATATCATGTTCATAACAATAATTGTATTAGAAAACGTACTATTCACTCAAATTAAAAAAAAAAAACCATATGGAACCACTCCTAAACTTAGGTTATGCGTCGGTGTCAACAATTTGACATCGACGTTTGATATAACAGCGTGTGTTAACGTGGGAAGTATAAAGAGGAACTTATGTTACAGTTTTTCCATGCATTACAAGTTGCAAAGTCGCTGCACAGCCATAACGAGTGGAGTTTGTAAAATGTGAAGACGTTAACTTGTATAAACATAAAATCATGCAACCTTAACGTGTTACGTACGAGTTTCTTAACTTTTCATGTAAATTGCATAATTATTCAGTACAATCAACACTGTTTATTCAAATTTTCTGGCTAGTGTTCACAAATAGATGTATCTATGTATTTTAGTGCAGAGATTACCATTTGCGTGAATGCTAATGCCAAAAACGTCAAGCTATATAAGTATTCGCTGAATATTAATAGAGACACGTGCGAGAGAGATACTTGTCCGAATTGTTGAATATTCTGGTTTTAAATAAAAGCCGATACAGGTTACAAAACGCTTGCGGCGTGGAATGTACCATTACTGTTAATTAATAAGTTTTATAATTTAGCCGCAGCAGTGTTAATGACAAGTTGACAGCTAGATGACATTTGGTAGAGTTATTGTTGATACCATATTTACTGTGCAGTGCTATAGAATACATGGGTACATTGTGTTTACTTAGGTATAATGTGGAACTGAGTGAGGCCATGTATCGTTTGCCTTCACATATTGTTTAAAGAGATGTGAAATACGAAGCATACGTGGACCCAACCTGAAGTCGTTCGGGAGTAACAAAACGCCAGTAGCGATGATTTAGAGTGAGTTCTTGGGTATTTAAATACACAATTTAAGTTGAGAGCGATAAAGCGGCGGCTGGTCTGACTGCGGTGGACACATGGCTGATGGCCGACACATGCGATAATGATAGGTTAGAAATCGTACTCACCACATAGTGCTGTTCCATATTCCTTCCAATGTGAACGAGTTTTTGCTGTCATCGCAATTCTTGTAGCAAGACTTCTAGTATATAACTGCGCGACTTTGGAATGAGATTATCTTGAGCACTGAATTTATTTATATATTAAAAATAAGAACATTAAATAAAGTAAAATGAAATCATCGTAACGATTATAAATATTAAAAATACAGAAGAACTAACTAAATATCACAATAATTATATATTCGATCTAATATTAAAAATGGGGTTTGAACAAAACGTTATAACCGATTAGGCTTCATTTTGATGGTTTATGTGTTGTTGGCTTGCTGGTTCATTGCGCGGGAAGGACGCGTGCGTGTCGTGGTAGCGCGACGGCGGCGAGTGAGCAACTGAACGAATCGAAACGATAAAGAGTAAGGAGGCGAACGAACTAATCGCACGGCACCAAGTGGGATGGAATGAGGCAAAACGGCGCGGGCGCACGCTTTTGCTCCTTGTTTATCGGTCGGCGGAGTAGTTCTTGTTGAGATAAGGAGAAGGTCGATAACGGCGCGGTGACGCCGCCAGCGTCCACTGCAGCCACGCCGCGCACTGCCCTACACTCCCCACACCGAATATTTTTTAAAGACTAATTTATTTTTAGACTTTATAGTACAAAAATAACACTGACAAACGTTAGATGCGTTAGCGATGCACGAGACCAGTTTAAATAGAATAGGTTTGCTCGACAGAAGTGATTAGGTGGAAGCTCTTTCATGATACGACTAAAACCTCATTATTTTTAAATAATGGTTCATTATAACCATTTAAATTTCTGCTACAATGCTTTTTATGATATAGGTTCATTTTTTCTTCAATTAATGCTACCTTCATCGGAAAAGAAATAATTAATGGTTTTAATGGATTTCTAAGTAATTATATATTTTAATATAAACGATTGGCAGCGAGATAAAATTAATAACATCTAGGCCATTTCAGACACGTTTTCTGCGACTCTGATGTTTTAGAATTTTATGAAAAACATGTAGAGTCACGAGGGTGTGTCATGTCTTTACTTTTCAGTAGATATGGTAAATGACGTCGCAACTTTGTTTAAAAAGATAATTTATATTTTTTTAAGAATTGTGCAATATAGTAGTAGTAACAAAAACATCGATGTTGGCATTTAAGAAAAATAATTTAATAATTTTTCAAGTTATTTAACAATGTTATCTAGATCCATATTATGTATGTACATATTTATGACTCGCCCTATGTTGAAGTTTATTCTGAAAGTAGAGTACAACGGTACCTTCTAAAATCATATTTATAGAAATCAAGAAAATGTAAAAATAACACTCATGCTTATTGCTTACTCACGATGAAAAGTATGAAAGTATTTTTGATTTAATTTCAACAGGTGATATACATCTTACTCAGTTTTGACGATACCCGTTTTTGCTCCAAAAACGTGATTTGTTTCACCTAGGTAAGAAATAGATACGCTCTTATCAACGTCGTCAATTTTAGATTGGAAAGATGACATTTGGGAACAGACCTGTCTGTATCTATTAAATCCTATTTGATAAAATATTTCACTTCGACTGGATTTTGTACCGCATGTTTTCACGGACAACGATAGCCAAAAATCGACTCTACAGCGTGAAAGTAAATGTTTTCATATCACAGCAAGGGATGAGCAGTTGAAAGTACAACTTACGACAAAATAAGATTGATTAGAAAAACGGTTACGATTGAGAGATTTAAAAAAAGAAGTGTACTGATAAGTATCTAATAATATGTCGTGTAACGCTCTTTTGCTTTCTAAAAGTTAAAATAACTACAGCAAATGCTGGTTTGTTGGACTCTTTTAAATCTTATTCTTCATTCTGTTGCTAAGTGTATCTTAGTGCCTCCCAAATTTTGGTTGTTGTTACAAATTACAAGAGCACAAGTCAATGGTATATTTAAGGCGCCAAGGATACGCATGCGACAGATTTGTCGTTACATTGCACCGAATATAGGAATAAACGTAACGTCTGGGCATTGTAGTAAATGTCTGAAGGTCGCTGCCAATGTCACTATGAAAATAATCATGCTAAAATTAGATTCTAAATGAACTGTTTAATGTGACAGTCATACCTGTCACCTTTTTAATGGACCAGAGTTTAAGCTTCCGCGTTTAAAGTGAAATGGTTTGAGGGCAAAAGTGATTGAAAGTAAGTAAAGTTCCAGAAAACACTATTTAAAAATATGATTTACATATTAAGACACTTAACGTTGACGATAAGAATAACTACTTTTTGATTATTTTGTATTCTTTTGTTTTCTTTTTAATCGATAGCGTGGTATCTTTTTGTTGCATTATCGGATGCACTGTATCTTTTAGCGAGAGCGAGAGAACGAAACACAAGCCGAAATCCGCCTAAAAATAAGTCTGCCATAAATTCGACAATAAAATGACCATATCCTAAAACTAAGAATAAAGCTATAAATATTAATGATATAGCCTTAATTCGACCTTGATATCTCTACATTCACTATACCGCTCTAATGAATCACTCTCTTTACTTAATTCTGATACAATTTTGTCGTAGAGTTACGAACACAGTTATACCATTTGAAAACAGCGTGATATTATTGATTTTACTGCGTACATGGCATCATTTGGCTACATTCCATTGATCATTATCATCACACATAAATATTAGACAAGGACTCTACATTACCATCACTTATTACACTCGTATATAACATTACTACTAATTCTGAACTACTATAGATAGGGTAAATGTGAAAAGGTTACTATGAATTAATGTAGGTATCTGTGCCTGTGCAATGTGGGTTAGAGGCTTTTAGGTTAGAAACTCTATCTGAGAGTACTTAAAAGGCAATATAGCATCGCGTAACCTTTACTTACCTTCTTTTCAGCCAACATGTTGCTTGATGACGTACAAAGTTATTATAAAAACCAGATCGAATGGAGTTTAAATAATATTAAGAATCGTTGTTGTTATTAAGGATGTTTGTTGTATGGATGGATGTCGTAATTGTTAAGAACTTTTCTTATAAACAATTATTCTTTAACAACTACTAAAAACTGGGAGTAAAAACTGGGATTCGCGTGTAAGAAGCACATAAAAGAGGTCTTTATGACATAGGTATTTTACAAAATGGTACCTCTGTTTTCCTGTTGACAGTGACTGAGCATGAATTATTTACTTTCGAGTTAAATCCATATTCAGATAATTTCTCACCTACAAGAAGAAACCCTTGCTCTTGTTTATGGATGATCCTTTTTCCTTATGCTAGGCTAGGCGTGTGACGCCTGATCACTAATTATTCCCACGAACAATTTATGAGTGTTATAAATTTTACCTTTTATACGACATTTGGAAGTTTGTATTTGCGAAACACTATATTTTCTTTGAAATGTAATAAAAAATATTTCATGAAAACTGAGGTGATCTTAGAGTCTTTTTCGTCATTTAACAAGACAAATACATACATATTGTGCGATCCAACTCTACATTATTTCTAAGGAAAATGAACGTAAAATTTTAAAATCAAATATCTCGGGGTGGAATAAAATATGGGACATTATATTCATATGTCGCTGCAAGGGAATGGAAGCATGTGACAGATTTGGCTATTGAATGGATACTAAAATAAAGAACGAATGACGTATATGAGACTCAAGTGAAAGTTAATGATGCAAACGAGTGACTTCGATTTGTCGAGAATGTAGAGCCAGAGAAAACAAGAGTTTTATATGGAAACTTGTCAGACGAGCGTAATGATATTTTTCCTCTGACTGGTAGTTCTTAGATATTGTTACGATTTTAAAGGAATTTATCGCCATATCTTAAACTTATATTGATGTTATTATGGAAGCGTTACAGCGCATTACACAAAGTAGAGCACTGTCTCTATTCCAAAACTGCAGTAACAATATTACTTTAAGAGACGACGGTCGGCACTCTGGTCTCTCCTTATCAACAAAAATTAATTCTTTAAATTATTTTTCATGTTTTACTAAAGATTGTGTCATCTCAGTCATATACCTATCACTTGTCAAAATAGGTGGTGTGGCTCACAAACGCGACACCTTGCAGATAAAATATCTTATCAAAGAGAAGTCACTTTTAGTTACATGCAAATAATGACGTCAGCAAAAATGTGTTTCAATTTCACGACGTTTTGTGCTGATTTCCACGCGTATGATGTTGCCAATATGTAGATGCAGGGTTTACATGATGCATTTCTTGAAGTGATGGTTTCAAGTTTGGGATCTTGAAAAGATAAACAGTTTTTAAGTGAATATGTGTGAATCTTGAATAGAATTTTCTATTGTTCTGTGGTATGAGCATGAAAATAAGCAAATTTTTATGTTCATATTAAGTCTCATCCGTCATTTTAAGTGTCCAAAAATGGCTATGTACCTTAAAAGAACATTTCAGAGACTCAGACTAATCAATCTTATTCAAATTTTCAAACAGATTCGTTTATTGGATTTCAATTAATACAGAACACTGATGATATTCATTAGAAAAGTTTGTAATGATTATGATGATGTAATTGTATTGTCTACCGTAACTGTATCAAGAATTCAAGAGCCGATACATTAGACATAACAAGCATAGCTCACTATATTTATATCCAAGCATTAATTCAATTGTCAAACATAATTTATGTAGGACGATAATGTCTAATTTTTGTATTTTTAGAACTCTATAAGTACTGTGCTATCAATTCTAATAATAACTCTTGGTACCGGTTTTGGTCGTCTGTCACTCTCAATAAATTTGTTGCGTGAATTTGATCCGAATAAAGATTTAAGTGGACCTCAATTGCTGTGAGTCATGTGTGTAGGTTTGGGTATTGCCATCTTTTGAACAAGTCCTTTTTAATGAGGTTTATTCAAGTTACGGTATGTCTTGTCTTGTATGTCAATTTATGTTGAATAGTCAGGCACCGAATTTTGCATGTTGTTAACTCAAAATCTAGGTGAAATTGGATTCACAGAAATATCTCATGAATATCAAAATATCAATCTAATCAGTATCGAATTTGATACAATTTAAATCTCTTGTGTCTCGAAGTCGACGAGATTAAATCCATTTACACGGAAATTGTGTCGGGGCCACTGTTTCCGCGTAAACAAACAATACTTAAAATTGCTTTTCAATACAAATTGGAAAATAAATTTAGACTTTCATTACGACCATATCAATCAAGCTTCGGTTTCGGAGTATTATGATGCATCCTTTGTATCAAGGACATCCATAAACCATTATTACGTAATGCGATACGTATTAGTATTGTGAAAAATGAGAGAAGAAATTCCGGCTGTCAATTGAAAATTTTGGCACCGTCTCGCGCTGTCTCCGGTACTAACCTATCTACTTGTATCTACAGCTAGCGTGGGCACTAAGTGATGATAGCTTCACATCAAGGAAATAAGGAATTTGAGAATGGGATAACTGATGACAAATCTCCGCAACTTTCAAGTGCATCGGTCGTGTGCGAACTGGTTGGTAATGAAGCCAGGATTGGCTGCTTCCTCCGAAGATATAGGCAATTTACTGGACGACAACATCAAAGAGAAATTACATTCATTCATTAGATGCTGGCGCAAAATTAAAGCGCTTTGTGGGTGTCGAACAATGAAGAATGCCATTTCCTTCAAACGTTACTTTGAACCAGTTAAGATCCAATTTAACATTACGCTCTTTACCACTAAAATTGTTTGTAATATAATCGTATTTATTAAAAAAAAAAAACAAACGCCAAACATCCCGTACAAATACAGTAGGTACACAAAATACATTGTTGCATATAAAACTATTTCTATATTATCATTATAAGTCACGGAATGTGACCTTTCCACCACACTTGCGTTGTTAAGCTATAAAATTAATATGTTATGTGATGTAACATACACGTCGATATTTTCTGGATGCACTTGTTCAAATAAAGGTACGATAATGTCTATCCACTTAACGAAATGTTTACTGATACGACTGAAGTTGAAAATAAATAATCGTGTAATATTTCCATTAAATTTTCCATAACCGGGATTTGATGAGCGTCGAAGACTTACAGAGGAAATGTTTGTCGATATCCCTTCAAGCCTTTTATTATAAAAGTCAGTCTATTTAATGTGTTAAAACTTTTAGAACATGGTATCTTTGGTATATTCTTATATTAGTGATTTGTGAATGCAAACCATTGTAGACCCCACCTTAACACATAAAGTCAGTGGTATGTAACACACGTAACAATACTTCTTTGGTGTCATTTTGTTCTTACCGCTGCGTCAGCGCCCTACACGGTGAAGAGCTGTTTCTTTCTTCCACAATTGCTACAATTTTACTTGGCTTAGTCGTTGAAAGATTCTACTGTTGAATGATTCTATAAAAGTAGGTAAACAAAATTGAAACTTTTTGTAGTCTGTCGGATCGGTAGAGTAAAAGTCTTCTCGATAAAATTAATACCATTATCACACTAGTTCAAGTTCTTTAATGTTATATTATTATTGTTTATATTTGATTAGACTATCGTGGACTGACCTTTTGTTCGTAATATTTGGAGTATTGCCCATTATGTAGGAGACGGAACGATTTATTAATACGTTATTTCTTGTGCACACGTGGAATACATTTTTTATTAGTTTTAGGAAAAGACATAAGTTATAGGGAACGAAGTAATTATAACTATGATGGGTTTTTTTAGTCAGATCGTTAACTTTTATTTTGATTATTAGTTTCCTTATAAATACATGTCGTAAAGGACAAGTTTTAGATGATTCAGATTTAACGCTTATTTATTCAGTGCTCGCCGTATCCCGTGAAAATGAGACGGCGCTATGAGTTGAGTAGTGCGCTATCTCGCTTTGACAACGGCAATTCAAAAATCTAACTCATTAAAGCTGAGCTGTCATGGACTAACTAGCGCAACACTAGTTTCTTCAAGTACATCGGCTGGCACCTCGCCAGGTAACAATAACATGAAGAAGAAACTAGCAACGATTTACAAACGAAGGTAAATGTTAATTTAGAAGTCGCTAAATCTATGGGGAAAATATTTCCATTTCGATTCCAAAACAAAAAAGCAATATTCTCATTCGGAATGTACAACACAATAAAAATCATCTAATCAACAATAAAAGTAGGTACGAACGAAAAACAAATTAAATATGTACGGCCAATAAAAGAAATCGATAAGGAATACTAAACACGAGACGTTAGCGAGGAGAAAAAAATACAATTATATTACTCTGATTCCGCGAAAATAACAAAGAAACGACCTAATAAACATAGAGTTTTTTGGAAGAGACGAAAGCGTTGGAGTCGTGTCTTAGTATTGCACGCGGAAATGTGTAAGAAACTTGTAAACATAAAAACTAACAATATAGACGTCGGGGTGATTCATGACCATCAAACGTGGGTGCCGACACCAAATTCGTACGAAGCATTTATTGTTATTTATTCTGTAGGACTGACGCGTATACACAACACGAACGCAATCAAAATCAGAATACACAGAAGAGCAAAGTTCGGTTTTTCATGTTTTCTGATTTCTTGGCTACCTTGTAACACTAATGGAAACATATCCACAACAATGTCGAGTGCATGTTGCCGTCAAAACTGCATGTTGTGTGCTTTTGCACAGCGGTTCCAAGCACGTTGGAATGTGAACAGTGATCACGCGTCCAGCACGTGATATGCACACATACGCACACAGACGAACACTCACATGTGCGCCAAATGCCAATGTATGCATTGTTGGCAGCTATGCGTGTGTGTATACTCTTTGTGGAAGTCACACTGACACATACGTATCATGAGCCGGCCATATATTTTCAAATCCACACGATATTGTAATTCGGGTCAAGTTGACATTTCAGGAAAATGAAAAGGCAGTATTGGGCGGTAGCTTGAATCAGCGGTTACCGTCTTAAATGTATTACAGCGTATTTTCGTCACGAACTTAAATTTACTGACGAAGGGCATTGACCCCTCCTTTCCAGCTGACGTCTCTTTGGAGATCTGTAACCATGTCACTGATTCAAGTAACATTTTAGGTTTGTTTCGGTTCAGGCCGTGTGATAACCTCTGTAACCACATTGTACCATTTTTAGTTATTATTCATTTTACTTAATTACCACGTTATCTATGAGGACTGTCTGCCTATCTATAAATAGGTGTTTTCTATGAGCATAACCTTTGCATAATTGTTTGCAAAGTGTAATTCCTGAATACATATTGTTGACAACGTCGATTTCACTTCCGTTATACGTGTGTGTTCACTGAAATAGTCACCTTCATGCAAGAGCAGCTAATTGTGAATAGGCAGCGTTCCATACAACTGACATACACTGGCGTGCTTGTGTGTTCAGCTAACGTGCTCATGTGAGTCAATGTACAGTGGACCGAACATAACCCGGAAAAACTAATAACAAAAATCAACCTCAGCGCGCAGCAAATAAAGACGCTTTTAACACCAAAATGTTGCAGCAAATTTGTCCTCGAGTGTACACGATGACGTGCATCGTACACACCCACACTGATAATGTCAAATTAATTAACTACTTATATTATCGCTTTCATTATTTTGTTTAGTTGGTGCTAATGTTAACACTGATGTTAATTTTACACAGTAAGCTGTAATGTGTCACTAGATAAATAATGTTATAAATTGCATTACAAACATGTTGGTGACGTGCGTCACAGCGGTTGGGTTTGCGTTGAACAGTCGAGCGCAGTCGTCAGAGTCAATATTGTACCAGATAACTTTGAAGCCATAAAGCTCACACATTTATATATTATAATTAATTATGTATGTTAGGTGCATTGTAGGGAAGGTAAATTGAAGTAACATAGCTTCAGGATTAACAAAACTTTAAGTTGTACCTAGCTTTGAATATTAAAGTGGAATTATGCGTAGTGTCGTTGTATACCAATTATCTAATGGGGGGAAATTATCACCGAATCGTTCTTTACACAAAAACGATGTCAGCGAGGCAGACATAGTCGGAGATGGCGGGATGTCTTGGATTCATTCTTACCGTAATCATCACGGTTCATGCGAGAGACAAGTGGAAGAAAAATGGGGAAGCTTTTGCCCCCAGTGATGCAATTCGGGTTTGTAATAAGAAATATTATAGCAACCAATAAATGTTCATAGTTACCAGGAATGTTTCGGATATAGGTACTATTTTTTCTTGACCATTTGTATTGAATAGTTTCGGCGGTAAAATAGTAAACTATGAGGGATGGGTGTCTTATTGATAATTTTCATCATACTTTAATTTGGTTCCAACATATTTCAAACTTAATATCACCTAAGCTACGCATACGGATCGTTTATCATATCGGATATCCGAGTTTCGGTTACGGTCACATGAGCCATGTAGCCATCCCTGATTGTTAGGTACTGACACTTTTACAATGACATCAATTATATTTTAAAACTAGAAATATGATTTTCGTAACTATTCACTAATTACTGTGACTCCGTTTGATGATGTGATTATTGACGAAAGCTTAACAGTAGTTAATTAAGAGATCCATTAAGGCCATTTGAAAATAATATTACGAAAAATCGCAACACTGAGTCACCTGGTGTTAGACATTTAGTTAACGGTATTTTTGTAAAGAGACTCTTTGGATTAATCAGACCTCTGGCTTGATTGCCTAAAATGGCGCGGAAGGTTTTGTAAGTAATCTGTGTTATAAAATTATGTCTGAATTTTGGATAAATGTATTTGGAAAAGACTAGCTTGGCGGTTGTATGGACCCAAATTATATGATACAACGGTTTACTCTCGCGTATATATCGGGTTGGCTGACTAGTTTCGGAGTTCTTCATATTGTTTTGTTCCCTATCACGCTTCTACAATGCCTTGCTCGACTTCTAATGTTTGAATAATTTGGAAAGAGTCACCCTAAGATAATAAAAAACTGTTTAAATAGTCCGTCAGACAGAATCCCAAAAAATACTGAATACGATTTTTTCTTTTATCTCGTAAAAAATGCTGGCATTACAGTGATCTAAAGTCTCGTTCTTACCAGTACGCTTCTTACAAGCAATTAGTGATCAATTTAGACCCACTACCAAAATTACGTGGTTTTGGGCTTCGTAACTTTTAAATGATGTGGTAAAATAAAAAATGCGTATTCAATTTGTCTTATAAATCTGTTTGATTTCTTCTGATTTAATCAAATACCTTATTATCACATGTAAAATAAAATTACATCAGATTCGTCATTGACTTCGGTCTGAGTCATAGTATTAACGATTGATTAAGTTAATGATAATGAATTGCGTGTCACATTGAATTAAAAAGCCTGCTTTAATCAAGTTTTCCCAGCTTATACATTATAAAGTTTCGATATTACGTCAAGGTTAGATTAATAAAAGTTTTAAAGTTTATCAGATCGACACGTTATGTAATATGAAAACCAGGTATAAGAGATGTTAATAAGGAACATTGTTTTATATATTAAGACTAGCTGTAGCCCGCGACTTCGTTCACGTGGTTAGAATTTCCTCGTTGTTTCCACATTTTCCATTGTATCTTCGCTCCTATTAGTCGCAGCGTGATGTCATATAGCCTTCCTTGATAAATGGTCTATTCAACACAAGAAAAAAAATATTTTTTCAATTCGAACAATTACTTCCTGAGATTAGCACGTTCAAACAAAAAAAATAGATTCCAAATAGTTCTTTGATCTTTAAAATGAAGTTATTGATACCAAATTTTCCCTGTGGATTATCGTCCGACTAGTTTCAGCTGTTTCTACAACTCGTAATTTCGAACAATAGGTAATACTTTCAATTTAGAACAAAATAATAATTCTAAATTCAATTCAAATCTAAACAATACACGTCATTGTGCAGTTTATTCGTTTATACTCTGTGCGTTTCGTGAATACCGGTACTCTATAAATTGTCGGTGGCTTTTTGTTTTCCCGCCAACGTACCGCAACGAATAGCTGCTCGGATGCGGGTTACAACGCTTTGTCCCGCCAAAAATATGACAGCACCTATTTTTTGCCCACAATCTCGTTAGATAACATAACAATGAAATTAAATTACTTCACTTTGTATCCGTTAGGTAAGTAGGAAAATGTAGAGTTGTGATATTCAGGAGATACATTATTTTGAAGTTTAAAATATACCGTATTAAAATCAAGCTACCAAACATACCAAGCATTGCTGCGAACGACGCAAGCATAAAAAACAAATCAATAAACCTACGCATTTCTATAATTAATCTTAATATCATCATTTTATTACATATATCAGGTAAGTTTAAGTAAACAGGAAAATAGAATTTGTTATTATCACATGGACAACTAAAAATAATCTGTCATTCAATTTTACACTCTCTGTACCTCACAATTTGACATTTTGATTTCCTAATTCTAAAACGTACGCATCGAGAAAGTTTTAAAGTTTATCTCTTGTTAATGACTTAAAATTGATCGTCGTTCAGTACTATGCCTTCCAGTACCTAAACATGAGATAATATCAAGCCTAGACGCATATTAACTATACTGCTACCAAGCAAACATTGCATTTTATTACCGTTTTAAATGAACCTGGTCGCAGACTGCAAATCCTGTTCATAACTACTAACAACACTGTCTGATAATCTTCGTCTAACTAATCAGTAGATAGTAAAACATTTCTCACGTAAACAATCGCTATATATTATAGTTTATATCACCATAATAAGATACAGTTTAATATCCTTGTAAATTACCTTTATTGCCGGTATTAATATAATAAAATTATAGATAAAATCTGTTACGTAAAAATCGCAATGTCTCTTCATTATTTTCCACGTCATTAACCACGTGGGATTTTGTTTTCGAACTGAATAAAAACTTCAAAATAAAATGGATTTCAATTCTCAACGAGAAAGGAAGGAACCGAAGAAATACCATTTTTCATTGAGCGTAATTTAATGACTTACCAAATTTCAAACCATACAGCGGCACACGTTAAGCGTCATATAATATTAATCAGCTCTATTTTCATGTTGTTAAATGCCAAACAAAGCTTGACTCAACAGATCTCCAACATGTGCCATTGAGTAAGTTTTCAGGTCAACATAATACAAAACATAAGAGCCATATTTGTCAGGGCCCAGTGCCCACATTTGTCTTACCTTTACCGCTTTCTAGTTTTATGGCTTGTAACGCCATGGCGTCGGGCGGCGGACGGCGGGCGGCGATAACTCTACAACTTACCTGTTTCGAGTTTACGTTTTGATTTATTTTTACCCCTTTTTGTCTAGTTCAAGGGAGAAGAAAAATTGCTTGTGTTTTAGCAATATATCATTTTAGTTGCTTTTTCTTATGTTTTACGCTCTATTTCCACACTAGCTTCCTCTTTCGATATGGCTTGTAAATTGTACACGTAGGTATAACTTACACAGTTGTCAGACATTAAAATTTCTTAAGTGAAGCCTTGAAATGTCCTGTGAAATCATTGCTCGTGTCAGAAAGGAGTGAAACATTACTCTCATTTTATTCATAGATTCCAGCGCCAACACCTGTAAAAATGTTACTTAGACGTTGCAATTACAATTTAAGCGGTGATGGTACGTGACAAAAACAACTTTAAGTAAAAAAAATAAAGTCGATCTCGAAACCTCCGTAGGCCAGATCCCAGTGATGGATTGCCGTTATAGACCTGTTCAAAAAACTCATAGTCGCACATATGGGCGTCGTGTGGGAGCTTAAATGCAATGCCGACGATTTGAATACTCAATTGTTGAATGCTCAACGCAGTCCAAGGCTAGCATTTGGTTAGGATACGACGCAAGATTCGCAAGCCAAATATTAAATAATGAGATCCGAACAACTTGATGTTTTTAAAATAAATATACAGGATTTTGTAAGAGCGACAAAATTCTTTCCACCTTTAAAAGCTAGACTGAAGCAACGGGTATCGAGATGGCGCTCTACATGGTGTAGGATGCATTCTTCTTCAAGAACTGCAGTAAATAGAGGAACTCTTTAAAATTTCTAGTTTTGCTTTAGGCACATTTGTAGTATCTACTCTTCTGGTTTTCCTCAGCGCAATTACAAGGGCAAAAACATTGTCTTATCAAAACAAGGTGACTGATTTGTTTGCTATGTGTGCCACAATATTATATTTTTAAAATATAAGCATTTAAATATCACAAATCCTTTTTATGTCATTACTCGGATGACAGGTGGTTGCTCGGGTAACGGGGTCAGCCCATACCTTTGTTAAAATATTTACGTTCTCAAAAATAATTGACCAACAGCTCAGGGATCAAGGAAAAAAATAATAGAGCGATGTATGATATAATAAATTTGTTAGGAGCCCATAAATTCTATAATAATGTGTCTGAGTCAACAAATAATTGAACGCGGAAATTGCTTTAGTAATATGATTGCTTGCACAACGATTCAATGTAATATACATTTAGCACTAACCTTATAACATCATTGTGATATTGTCAATTGTTCCGAGTTGATGTGGTATAGTATTGTTTACGATACATTTTAAGTAGACATACAGCCAGCATCTCTGTCAGGACTGTTGCTATTGTAGAAGTAACATGACGCTCTACAATCTATTTCATCAACGCATGGGTCCACGAGCTATCCACCAAAAAGTTTTGTACAGCCGGCAGCGTCTCTTTCAAATCTGTCAAGTACTTTAAAAAAAAGAAGTGTCGCCTGCAGTAAGAAATTTAATCCTTGTATCGCAGGGGGATTCATGAGCAAGTAAGTCACATGCACAAAGACTCAGGACACGCATTCGTGGATGGACGCTTGGATGTGAACGAGTCCTACGCGGTTATCGAACCTCGCACTCAGGGATTGGCGTGATTACCTCAACCACTCGGCTAACCGTGCATTCAAACCTTTGTACCTATTCCGCACATCCGCCTATGCCTTAGACTCAACATCATAAATGTATTTTTACAGTACCTAGATATCTAAATTGTTTTCAACTGGCACGTGGCTCTATCGTACGACACTAAATAACGGCAATACGTTATTAAATTATAATAAATCTTTTACTTTATATCTTATCGTGTAATAGGCACTGGTAAATAAAAGATCAACAGCCTTTATGGTTCTTGGTTCCAAATGTCAGATTACGTGCTGCCTGTTTTATATTTCGATATGCGTATTAAATTCGGTCGCAAATTTGTAATAGAACAACGGTGCTAATATTACATGTTTTGCAAACGCAATGCAACAGCAATTGATTGTAAAATGGCATTTCTGTTTTTGAATATTTATATTTATTAATAACTATTTATCCTTTTCAGAATATTACATGTATGTTATGAAAAATAAATATATAAATCAAAAAGCAAAAAGTCGGCAATTATTGGATTAGGTTATACCGGCTGAATAGGAGCTATAGTTTTGACAGCTATAATTGAACAACTTTTATTGACAATTCGTTTTTGCAACATATGCAATACCGGCACGGATACGCAAATCTAGAAAGAGTCGTGGAAAAGCACCGGTTGTTAGAAATAGTTAGAAAACAATTCCTATCACATGTTTTATTATCTACATATTTTATTACATTAAAACTAATAAATGGACTATATCTAACTTAATCGTAATCTATTGAATATCAATCAGTCATAGAGCCTACCACAACAATTTAAAGTAATATTATTGCATTCGTGGAAGAGGGACGCGTATGAAGGATTGCAAAGCTTTGCCATACACCGACACAAAAACGCGAATGACCTAGCTCGGCGGTTCAGGTTTAGTCAGTAAGAGTCTGACACTACCCATTTCTTCCCCCGAGGGAGGAAAAAAAGGTGCTTTTCTATATATTTCTGTCTCAGGGTGGAGAAAGTTCGTCAAGATATCCCTGTGTAATAAGGCCACCATTCGCCTCAAGATATTTTTAATGGTGGAGGTGTTTCTCTCTTTCACATCGGTGCGATTCTACTGCAGGGAGAGAATACACATCAAAGCAAATTCAGATGAATTTAAAATTGGAATTTAAATAAGCATTTTATTATTCTATTATAATAAAATGCTATTTATTTGTTTAAAATATGTAACAAAAGAAAATATGCGCCATTCATATTTGAATAGCGTTTTCAATAAAGATATTTTTTTCTAATAAAGGGATTCTTTGTCGTACATACAAATATATAATTTTGTTTTACATTCGCAAAATATTTTAATACAGCTCTGATTGAAATGTATACCTGAAAACAATTGTTTTAAAATTGTATAATGCCAAGCGTTTTATTTAAAAGTATATTTATACGAAATTAAAATGGCTTAAAAAGTGAAATTGTGTTTCACTTAACACTTTCGTTTTTGTTCACGAGGTTATGTAAGTTTTTAATATCAGATGACGTTAGTATGGACATACATAGTTACTGTGTTCAAAAGAAATCTAATTCACGTCCGTAGGTAATACCGCAGTATATGGCTTAAAGAGGAATATTAGGGGTTGACAGAAACATATTTATTCTAAATTTGTGGTCGTTTTAGTAGACAAATTAAAACAATGATATGTACTCCCTAGCATTTAATAAAAAATATTGTTAAAGAAGTTTTATTTAAGCAAGAATACCGAAAAGAAAACTTTCTTCTTTTTGCCGTCGAATCTCGATTTACCCCATTCTACGGTTGTCTAAAGGTAGCATGTTGCTTAAGAAACAAACCTAGAAAAAAAGGGATCAATATCACAAACGTGCCTTAACATTAAGTACGCTAAACGTATGCAACTATTGTCGCATTATTAAATACACAATAACACGGTTTGGACGATCATGTTATGTTACGATCATCACATGTTTCGACTTACGGCGATAATAAAAAACATTCATGTAAAATTTATTCGTATCCGATATCAACAAATCATGTGATTTGTTTTTTTTTATTGAATATGGTCAACAACTAGTTACATGTCAAGCTTAACTAGAGATTCTCAAATTAGACCTCTGCTTGAAAAACATATTAAACAAAATCTGCCATAATTATTCATGTTATTATCTTACTAGCTGTTGCCCGCGACTTTGTCCGCGTGGTTAAAAGGATATAAGTTACGATTTATACCACATTTTCCATTGTATCTTCGCTCCTATTAGTCGCAGCGTGATGGTATATAGCCTAAAACCTTCCTCGATGTATATTTTGTATAGATTATACGTGTAACGCACATCAATGTCCACAAATTCTCAAAAGAATATATCAGAAAATAAATAAATAGTGTGCACCTTAAAAAAATGTAAACAAAAAGGAAGATTATAAGTAATTATGAATCTAGTAACTTGTTTTTCTGGGTAAATAAATATTGCTTCATATTTTTCTTGTAAGAACTTCAGTAACTCGAGCTTGCAACTAGAACTTTCCTAAAAAAATATATACACGTTTCCATGATGAAACCTTCTAGTTCCCGGATGTTCTAGTAATGATGTACTTTGTCACAATTTACAGACGTATTTTCGCAATCATTAAACCTTGGATTCATAAAACAATATAATTTATTTTATAACCATTTGATACCACAATAAAGAAATTTTAATCCTAACGGCATGATGCCAATCAAAATTTTTCCACAACATGACGAGTGACATAATAAATACCTAAAACATTTGATAGCCAGCAATAATAATAAAGTAATAAAATTCAGATAGAAGAAATTGACAAATGAATGCTTGAAAACCATTGTTTTGGAAAGCGAATCAAAACAAACGAATGTCACGAACTCTGGCAATAATTCGGGCGGATGCAAATGTTTTGTAACAGAGTTATCGATAACGACACCGGTACTACATGATCTCCGATCTCCACACGTCTTTGATGTCCAGTCATTTACAAGAATCGTATCACTTGTTTATACCAGACACAAGTTGATACAACATCCAGTTACGACGAGTAATAATAAAAGCGTAATTCGATAATTTCAATGACATATTAACAAATATTTGTATATTCGTAGGGCTAACACGTAAACAACAAACAACGCTTGATAAGGGGCTCAAACTTAAGAAATATTCCAGTCACATGTTTGTTTATGATATCAATAACATTTTCTTATAACCTAAATTTCTATTGCACAAAGAAATCGACAGGTGGGTGCACGTTTCCATGAGGAGCATTAATTTTAATACCACTTGATCTGTTTATCTGGTACCTTCACGTAAGGTTGACGTTTATTGCTGCTTACGTGTGTACCTACGTCTCCTTAATCATGCAATGAATGTACTTTATACATTTATACCTACGACAAAAATAATACAAAAAAGGGATTAATTCCGTTCATTAATAACTGGTATAAATTGAAGTTATTTTAAATATGTAGAATAAATAGAATAGAATAAACGGTTAAAACCACATGTGTTTATAGGGTATTTGACAAAAAAAAACAGTTTAGTAAGTCAGATAGATTTCCAGAAAATATTTGATACGCATTTTATCTCGTAAACAGAAAAAATGGGTACAGTGACTTTAAATCTTGTGTGACGACACTAACTAGTACGCTGTTTACTAGCAAGTGATGTTACTAGTCCCCACTACCATAAAAAGCCTAAGTGCTTTTAATCATTTGATCATGTGATAAAATGAAAAATACTTATTCAATATATTTTGGAAATGGATTTATATTATTAGATTTAGTAAAATAACCCATTGAAAATATAATTAAATAGTTGACCTCAAATTCATGAATTGATTTTCCTCAAAGACATTAACGAGAAGAACAATTCGCTGTTTTTCATACCGTAGTCAAGTGATTGTGTCGGCTAAATGTTCCGAGAATGCGTCGAATGCCAGATGAATTGCTAGTTTCTTTTGCATACCGAGATTTATGGCTAAAAGAAAGTGTTTTAGTAACACGCCGACATCGTTTATTCCTTTTGTATTTAAAATGTAGCCCGAACCTAGTATATCTTGAATAAGGTTTCATTTAATAGTGTGAAAGCGAGATAGTGTATTACACAGAGAAGCGTGGCGGCTCTGTTCTACAAATCACAATTTAATTTTAAGAATTTGTAGCAGGCTCTTCATTTATTTAATGCCCTTTGAGTCGTTGAAATAACTCAAAAACTTGGCATAATATTTTCATTAGGTCTTTCTTTAGACTTTACCAAAATGTTGATGGATTAAAAGCTGTTTTCACAAACGCTTTTTTACCACGCGATGATAGATATTTATTTGTCTCTACATTCCTCTTTATAATGACTGAGCTACCATGAACAGTATTCTGTATCCTTAATGGTAATAATACGTTTAGCTAAGTGACGATTGTGAATACGGTTTTTGTAATTTGTGTAATATGTGCCCTATACAGCATACGTTAGTATGTGGATACGCACTATTTAAGTTTCGTGTAAACAGGGCATAGGAAAGATAAACCTTGATATAAAAAAGAAGAGCTTGCAGAAGGCAAAGCATGTAAGTGTTCCCATTTCACGTCCTAATCTGCTGGACCGAATTTGATGTTATTTTGTATGGAGGTCACAACCCGTTTCCTCTCCCGAGGAAGTGGGTGTCTACGAGGATTCCACTTCGGGTCCAAAAAAAACAAAGGATAATTTAGCAGCTGAAACCGACATGCGGGTGAGCGAAGCCGCGAGTAATAGCTAGAGTATTATAAAAGTAAGAAAGATTCAAATAAGTAAAGATTTTCCGCAAGAGGCACCTCAAAGTGCAGTTTCTGAGTACTGGTGGAAAACAAATACTTATTCTGCGAAGCTCCAAAATAACTAACCAAAACAAAACCAGCCAAATATTTAATTACAGAGCTCATTTAATTAAAATCACAACACCTCTTTGTTCAGAACCGAAGGCCCATCTCTAAATAATATTATTGTAGTTGTGCAACCGTGACAGGACACACGATATAGAGTGGCATCTCTTTCACACCCGCAACAATATAACTACAAAAGATTGTGGTAGGACTCCCGCTCACCGCAAAATGCCGAACTAAATAGGAGAGTCATTTTCCTGCCTAAAGTGCTGGCTTTTTGTTGCCATGTCAATAAATTACGGTAATGAGATCAACAGTTGCCATTTTGTTCCTGTCTCGCTTGGGTTTTTAACAGATTCCTTGTTCTATTTTCAAAAGTAGACGTTTGTATGTTTGAAGTAATTTAGACAAGTTGAATATTTATTTGAATCGCTTGAATTTGGAACAGCTATTATGTTTTGTAGAATTTCGAATTCTTTTTTTCTTAGATATTTTGTACTTATTTCTACTTTTAGTATTTCTACTTTTCAAGTAGATATTTCGTGATACGTTATACTGCATAAATTAAATGAATATTAATTAATTAACTTTTCGCAGTTGTAGTAGTCACATCATTCACCTAATGCGTATTTGTCTATATCTACGTTTGTTTTAGAATAAATAATGAAAAGTCCAGTTTAGGTTATCACAATATGTTTTAATTACAAATATTTCATAAAGACATCACATGCATTGCATTCCGACAAAGTTTATGTATAAATGGCACGGGTTCCGTGAGACTTTCGGAATGTTCTATCATCACAATTTGTATTACCACGAGTACTTTACATAAATATTTATAAATATAGGTAATTATCTGGTAGGATTTATCATATCTGTCAAAATACGATGTTAATAAAATCATCGTCAAAAACATAAATATAAATTGAAAAATAAACATGTACCTTGTATATTTAGCATGAATTCGATTTTCAAAATTATTAATATAAAATAGATAATTAAAATGATTTATTTCAATTAATTAATAGACACTTCAAGAAATTGACAGATGTGATAAAAACTTTTACAATTTCAAAAAACGACCAAGAAACTGATGTGTACGTTATGTAAATATATATTATTTTAATGTACAGTATTGTTCAATAAGGCACGCCAATACATAATATCTTACATTAAATGCTGTGCGACCTAAGTACATAAAACCTTAATTAAAATTATTATTATATTAGTAAGTTATTAATAAATATTTTTAGTACCGTAACAGTACTTGAAACACTTAATGCTGGAAAGGAACTGGTTTCACTATTTATTTTCGACCAGCACCAAATGTTTTATAATAATAACAATCATAAAATGCATTTCTAAGTAAGTATAATCTTATATCCTAAGCCTAGACTGGTCCATATTCATGATCATATCACCAAAACCTTTATATTTTATGGCTAATATAGAAATTCGAAACTTATATTCGATGAAATAGAGTGCCAATTTGTTTATCAAACTTCTAGACATATTGCAATATATAGAGGTTAAGTTCTAAGAAGGTATAATACCACGCCATGCAGAGAGCAAACCGGCTCTCATAAAATCATGCAATTCAAACTCTTTTGTTTTATTGTTATCTATATTGAATAAGGACTTGTGCACACCTTGTATCCTATACGTTCCGATGATCATCGTTTTAGAAACTTGCCTATACAACAGCATTTGTTAGTCAATCTTCAGCTAATTAGCGCGTAGTCAAAGTGTATAAAATACACAGTGTACATTAGCCTTAAACCCCTCATTTTCAGCTATGCTAAGCTAGCGATCAACCTAAATTCTCAATTGAAAATTTCACAACAAGCAAAGTCACAACACATCGTAAACATGCTCAGTTGTTTCCAGTGTGCCAATATAATCCAGACGGCTTAAAACCGACCGAAATTTGGCGGTCGTAACAAGCAGACAAGTTTCTAAGTGGTGTTAGAGTAAGTTGGATGCAAAAATGTGAAGCCTTAATGAAGTGCGCTTGCTCTGACCGCTGGCAAACAAGAAAAATAAGTAACACCTCTTTTTCAAACAGAAAGAAAAACTGTAATGATTTTCATGCAACTTTACGTTACACGAATGAATATTTATTTGCTTTTATTTACGTATTGGAAACCAACGGTCTGGTTATATTTTTTTAGGGTGTTCTAATGAGTATAAATTCGAAAGAGTTTCTAATTCAAAATACAATGTGTAATATAAACCTTTTTTGTAAACGTGGCATTGTGAAGTCGGTTGAAGCTAGATCATTTATAATACTATCATCCACACTATTCTCGGATCCGTTCAGGAGCAAGAGATTCGATATAATATTTATCTGTATTCTGTAGGATTGAAGCGTAAACGTCTTTAAACATGTTGAAGTTACGCGAACAACTTACATTACAGCAGCTTATACTACGTTTGTACTTGTTGAAGTTATAGTAGTGTTTGCTTAAAGGCACTTTTATATCATATATATAAATAGTAAGTATCTGTGTATAGTATATAAAATACTTATTACAAGGCAACTCTAAGAGGCTTCATATATTCTTCAAGAATCTATCACAGATAGACTTTGTATTAACATTAAGTAGATGCTTCAAGTTAATGTTGGCACATGTAATACTCATAACAAACTTAATACGAAAACCTATACGAAACAATAAATCAAGTCTTCTATTACGTACACATTTTTGCTATACATTAAATTTTAATGGAAGTCCAACTTGATTTTAAAGTACTATCGTATAACAAAACAAGAAACCCGACATTTGTCCCTTAATACATAAAAGTGAATTCTTTGGTCTTAATAGCTCCCATGTAACTACAAACAACTAGGTATGTTAGATCAGAGGAGACGGCCACGACAAATGAGGTTCTTTTGCGGAATGTCGCCACGTAGTGCGCGGACGGAGGATTAAGTACTGAATAATATTAAAGTACAGATAACAAACGCCTTATACTATACAATTGTTAAATAACTTAAAAAATATGCATATTTATAAAATAATGTACTTCGTCACAAGGTTATTTTAACTCTTGCCATGTGATCCTCATCTTTAACATAAGCAACCTTATTTCTGGAATACAACCTCTCTTGTATCGCAGCAAACGACTGTCCTTTAGTCTCTGGAAGTTGCAGTATTATAAATATCACACCGAGCACCGAAAGTACACCGAAACCCCAGAAGGCGACATAGTTCCCTAAATTATCGGCGACCACTTGATATAACTTCGTTACTGCGAACGTAACTAAGGCCGCAAATATCTGGATCACACAAGTCGCCTTTGATTTAATGTTTGTGGGGAATATTTCGGAAGTAATTGCGAACGGCACTGTTGCTAAGCCTATAGTATACGAGAATATAAAAATAGGTATCACAACATTAGGAATAAATTTCAAACTAACGACGTAGTCGCTTTGTAGATGTTTCATGTAGAAGTAAGCACCTATTATAACGTTCGAGAGTCCGACGCCACAGGAGGATATTAGCAGCAGGGGCTTCCTCCCCAGTCTGTCGACCAACTGTGACGACATCGCCGAGGTGATCAGCTGCACTGTGCCGAATAAAATGCACGACTCCTTTGCTCCCATACCGCCCTCAGCCGCTCCGAATATCTGCTGAGCATACGCGATAATCGCAGTACTGCCGCAAAACTGTTGCGTGAAATATATGCCCATTAGAATAATGAGACCTTTTCTATTTCCTCTCACAGTGAATAAGTCTTTCCATCGACCCTTTTCTTTCATATTCTCAGTGACTAGGCTGTTCATGCTCTCTAGCTCTTCTCTGACGTAGGCCTTGCCGCGGAGTTTCTTTAACGATGACTCCGCTTCTTGTCTCTGTCCGGATTTAATGTAGAAGTACGGTGACTCCGGCATGGTACTGAATGTTACCACGAAGAGGATTGGGATGGCGATGTTGAAGCTGGCCAAACCCAGCATGGACACGTAGGGGCCGATGCAGTATTGAGACAGGATACCAGCCTGAAACAGATAAATGCTTTTTTAATAAATAAGCTAAAATTATTTGCTATTTGACTAAAAATATTTATTTAGTACTGTCTAATAAATTTAAAAAAATATTGGACACGTTTTTCTTAATTTACATTTAATTAATTTAATAACAAGACAAAACGCATCAATCATGGCGAATCGTATAGAACTGGGAGCAAATAACATCACTTGTCGGTTAAATGTGTACTGATAGGTTAGTGACGTCATGCGAGATTTCAACATCCAGTTCTTTTGTTTATCCGTTTAATTTAGGAAATCCATTTGACGGACTAATTCGCTTTTAGTTAAATACCCAAATGTTGAGAAACTAAATTTAGTTCCAAGTAAACCAAAGTAAATACGTAGTAAAAACCCACATTTTCGGGGAAAAATAAAAGAAAACATTACATGAGTCGTAAGTCCGCCTTTTTAAGGCCTTCAGCAAACAAAAACGTTTCGCTTGAGGTGTGGCCGTTCGTTAATAGGCAATGGGTGACGTCATACTGAAGCCACGAGAGCTTTCACTGGTGGCTTTAAACTCGCCTTAGTTTGGCTTCTTAGTGAGGAAAACTCAAACAGTCTAGTTCCCTATGAACTTCTTACTTAGTTGCTCACTTGCTCAATGGATTCAATAGCCTAATAAATCCTAATGGTAGCAGCTATAAAATAATAAAGTACCTCAATCTTCTTATCATTATTTATGTTTTTTCATAACTGCCAACAATAATAGCTCGCACTTTTAACCAGCTCTTAATGTACATAATTAAATAAATTGTTAATAGGAAAGGAAGATTAAATTGTTTTTATGAAGACAGCGACACATTAATTACTACAGAGCGATATTGTCCGTGGTGAAGCGAAGAAACAAGGTTGATTAATTAAAATTGTTTACGTAGTTTCTATTAGCGACTGCATACAAAGTGTCTAGATCATCAGATATTTGTCAAGGTTGGTTGGACTTGTTCAAACTAGTATCTTGAGCGAGATCAGTGGCGATATCGTCAATTATAGTATTATTAGTAGAGTTTCTATCTACTGTCTGATCGATACTACTTATATTACGTGTATGCATGGTTGTGACTTTTTCACGTAATTAATACTGAACGCATTTTGATGAAATTTAGGACTGAGATAGACTGTAGGTTGGAATATACTGGCTTTGTACTTTATATTCAATTTATAAGGCAGGATTACGTTTAATCGAGAAAATCAAAACGCATGCGGGTGGAGCCGCGGCAGTCTACTGGTATTATGATAATTTTAAAGAATAAAAATTAAATATTATTCTCTGTTGAACATTTGGACATGTGACAAGCTAATGCCTATTCTACAATGATAATGTTTTGTATTTCCTAGTGGGTTTTTGTTAGAAAAGACGTCAACAGTGATAATTGAATTCAAATTTACCACTACTCACCAATGCAAATGTTTGCTTAAATTAGTTTGTTCATAATATTAGCATATTTATAACATATTTTGCGATGTTTACTTAATATTATTGTTATGAGTAACAACGTAGTAGGAAATTCTGTAGATACAACAAAAGGCAATAACTACAAACAAACTGACAAACATAGCTTTCCACCAATTTCGTAAGAACTGATAGTGTTATCAAAACGGAACTATCCGTCTGTAATTATTGTGATAAGGGTCATAAACGTCTAAATAATGTAGGTGTATGACCTAATTACTTGTTTGAGCGTATTGACCTTGTTGTAATCGTGGCGGGACTCGGGTGGACTGACCTTCGACATGACAGTGATGAGCGTTGCCATGGCTCCTCTGACGTCATCGGAGGCGATCTCGCCGAGGTACATAGGCGCGGTGGTGTACGCGATGCCGTAGCCCAGCCCGGAGATGAGCCGCGACGCGTAGATCGTGGGCACGTTCCCCGCGAACATCACCAGGATCCACCCAATGATGTAAGGAACTGATGCAAGCAGCAATGTCTTCTTCGTCCCGATCCTGTCCGCCAGGTACGACGCAGGAATAGGACTTGCGGCTGAAATAGATAACAATACGATGACTAATACTGACTCGTGATCACATTTGTTTTGACTAGACTGACCAGTGTCTAGACTTATCTTGGCGCCAGTTTTTAACATACACACTCCAACAAGAACAAAATTTTAAATCATTGTTCTCATTAAATTGTGAAAATCCATGTGTGAAATTCACGGATGCATCATCAGTCGGCTTTCGAGTGGAATCTCGACAATTAGTGCTAATTGTCATGATACATCCTCTATCGATCTCTCGATATGTTCTCGTTTATAAATTAATTCTTGGAGCAGCAATTAGCGGTGTTGTGAAATGGAAAATGTATTTCATAAAATTGTTATATCAAAATGCTTGATCATCGCCGAAATAATTGGTTCGGTATGTAACAATTATATTAAAATGTAATGAAGAGTGGTATATGCATGACGTAGAGACATTTTCATGCTTTAGTTACGATCAAGTTTCTAAAGCCGACCCCATCATTTGAGATTAGCAGTCGGGATGAGAGAAGCGCGATCAAGTTACGACTTAGATTAATGTTGCGACTAAATATGTAATGCCTTGGGAAAGTTAATTTATCGCGTAATTTAAACGTAAACAGTTTCCAGTTTCGTAGTGAGGGAAGTAATTCCAATAGTTGGATAACGAACATGTCGCCAAAGAAAATATGTTATGTGAATGTGTTATCTGGTGAGCGTGGACGGATTCGTCATATCAATTAAGAAAATCACATGACAACTGATTCGATCGGTCACGAATCACGGTCGAAGTCCTTTAGGCATAACGCATTCATTGTTATTACCAGTCGGATCGGGAGTGATTGACCTGTCATCGGAGATACGCTCATCAGTCCCTATTAACGGTAAATGTGGTCTAATATGTGCCGATTGATGACCATGTTGAATGACATCGCTGCGGTACATTCTCGAACAATGCTTAGAATCTCTGCCGCAGTCATTACTAGTGGTTTCATAATTATAAGGCTTGGATATGATGATGTTAGTTACCGACCGGAAGTAGCGACTACTTCTGGTCTAAATTAATGGTTTTCGCTGGGACTATTGCTACAACTGACTCTGGTAGTGAACTTGGTTGTTGGTAAGCTTATAATTTGTAGAAAAAAACATTCGAAATATAACAAGAGCAATGAAAATAAATACCTGAGCATAATATCATAAGTGAAGCAATCCATGAGCTTTGATCTGCTGATGTCTGGATGGGTGAGTCTGGAGCTAGTAGAATGGGTAGAGTGGGAGACGTCCAGCCTACTGTGGTACCCGCCGCCGCCGCGATCAAAGTAGCTGGAAGAGTTAGAAACATAGCTTAGGAACAAGTTTAAAAAAACCGCTGTAGATATGATAAGATCCCTTGCTTGAATTTTTGCGAAATACCTTTTTATTTTAAAAACATTCAAGTTGCATACGTAGAGCAACCAGACTCAGAAGAAGTATTCATGTACGGGGATCGAATTTACGACTCGTCGTCGCGCTCAGTGGGTTTGGTGTGGAGACCTAAATCACTCCCCTAACAGTGTAGTTAAGCTTTTCTAGTTTTGGTGAGTATTAGAACGGAACACCTGTTAGTTTTTCAAAAACATCCATAAAGATATTCCGACGACAAAAAGATTTAAAGTTTTGGTTGAAACCCACATAAGTATGAATCATTCTCAACCAGAACTTTAAATCACTTCGAAGTATCGCAAACTTTGTGAATGAAGTTGTTTTACACGTAAATCCGCAAACAACTCCCCGAACGACAAATATTACAGCAGCCAGTATGGCGCTGCTTTCAACCTTCACCGTATCGCCAACAGGCCCGACTGCCAATTGTTTTTACATTTTGACGCAAATTACTTCGACAACCGAAGAGTATGTCAATAATGACAAGTGTGACACATTACGACGGGTTGTCTTAACAGAAGGTCGCCACTGGTTTAACCTTAAAATATCGGCATTTACCAATAATTCAGTAATTACCTTGCGTAATCGATTATTAAAAATCCGGTGCACCAATTAAGCAGAAATCGATTCTTTTAGATCGAGTAGGTGGGAGACCTTTAGTCCGTGACTGACATTTATTAAGACGTATATGTCAGTGTATGAATAATTGTAAGTAATTTTGAGTAGATATGGTGACAGATTAATGAGATTTCTTTCATCTGTTAAGAAGTTCCATTACCTTCGTACATTTATGGAAACTTTTGGGCGTTCAAAGATAAATTACACATTTTACTGGCTGTTAATCGCCTTTTAGTAGTACTATTAATTACATCCTTCAGTCAACTTTAATGACATATAGGATGATAAGTACTTTAGACAGTTTAATGGTATCATGTTACAATTAAGCTTTATTCACGATGACATAAGGTTCAAATTACAACTTGGCGTCGCAAAGTCTTGTGAAATATGACCTTGTGTGTAGGTTCATAGTCTGTTATTAACAGATTAGCGAGAAATAGTAAGGCGATGAAATTTAAGTACCGAATGTCTGATTCATGTGTGCCAACACCTCGCTCTTCTTTCAATTACTTTGTATTAAAAAAAAATAAGAATTGATACTTAGCTAGTAAGGTTGTGATAAACAGACTGACAAAGTATTTAAGGTATATTTAGAAATCTTATAAAAAACAAGTCATGTGCTATTCACGAATATGGAACATTTATATATCAATACGAAATCTGGGGTCCTTGCAATTAATTGTATCTGATCACCTGCTCTTAATGAATTAAAAAACATTCTAGTGAACTTAAAGGTTTTGACCAGCAATTTGTACCAGAAAACGTTTTTCCGATTGGGCTTAACTTCAGTTTCGGCGATGCAAGGAAATTGATAAAGCTTATCTTAAAGGTAGGCTGTAGAAAATATAATGTTCACATTTGCGTAATATATTATTCCTGAACCCATGTCGTAGACAATTTTTACGGCACGCACCTTATTAATGTGTTATAATGAGTGAGAATTAAAATTGGACTACTAAGTTGAACTCGTGGTTTCACTTGGCTTTGTTTTTTTTTTTCCATGGATTCTAAAGTTATGCTTAAATAACGTGTTCTTCAAAATTTCTTTAGTCTAAAGACATAATGTACTTATGTCTTAAGTTTACGAAAGAAATCAAGTGTATAGAAAGATTTTAACAGAGTTAAGCGTAAGAATCCGGCATCAGACATACTATATGTTGATCATATTAAACTTCCAAGTCGCATTGCATAAAAAGTTCAGGGCTAAAAGTAATTTCAAGAAGGGGAGAGTGCTCATTAAAAAAAATGCTAACGGTCGACTTTCCATACTCTTTGTCTTGATACAGTCAAACAAAAGGCAATGAACTTAAGGTTATTGGCACAAAAAAAATACCGGTAAACCTAGAGCAAACTGCCAAAATTTGATATTCAGGTCATCTTAACGAAATTAATCAACAAAAATTGCTTTCCAGAATATTCTGTTAATCCTAATAAAAGTTGGTGATTCGTGGTAAATGAGTGAACCGCGACCTCCTAGTTGCTAGGTACATGATTAATTATCTTTTCTTTATTAGGGCCCCAGTTTCATCATTAATCATGTTTCTGGGCTAATCTGGGGATCCCAAAGATATTTTGCAAATGGAGAAAATAAATTATTTTTGCACCACTTAACGGTCATGATGACCATTTTATTTTAGGTTAGTCATATGTGTTTGCGTTCTATTTTAAATGTGCGTGGAAGAGATTATTTCAGAAATAGAGAGGGATAGATTTATACAAATAGGTATATCTGGCTACTTTTCACGACAAACGAACGAGGTGTGTATTTAACGCGACACACCTTTTTCCATTATCGTTGATTTGTATTGGTATTATGAAGATAAAATAAGAAAAAGAAACGAAGCATTTCAAACTCCGAAACCCCAGCACAGTTGAAAAAGAAACTATTTATATTACAAAAAGACTATAATTCAAATTGTTTTCATTTTATTAAAAAACTTATTTATCTCGACAAACAAAGTCAAAACAAACGTGAACATTATAAGAATAAAGCCATTTATTTATATTAGGACAATCATAACAAAAGACCAATAGTGAGTTCGTGTCTGCTCTCATAAACATTGCGATACAAAAGTTAATACAAACATTTGTTTAGCTTCGCTTTATTGGATGTTTTAACAAAACTATAGTTGCCTTATCTATTCAGTCCTGCATTCCATACACGACATGGATTTTTCTTGTACGACTACATTTACACCATAAATACTATTTCTATACTTATCATTGCTGCTTCTGTTTGCTATAATATGTGAATATACTTGTGTAGGAACAAGAGGATAAAAGTCTTGTCTTCTTGAACTGAAGTATGTTTACACATAAACGAATAGAAATGAATACCATTGTAAAGCTTCTAAACAAACTTGATTGCACTGTCTTTTTACACAAAAAATACCATTATTAAGTTGACGTAATCTAGGATATTGAAATGCGACTTAACTATTTGATATTAAAATTTAATCTATACTAATATTAAAGCTAGAGTTTGTTTGTTTGTTTGTTTGAACGCGCTAATCTCAGGAACTACTGGTCCAAATTGAAAAAATATTTTTGTGTTGAATAGACCATTCATCGAGGAAGGCTTAAGGCTATGAACCATCACGCTGCGACTAATAGGAGCGAAGATACAATGGAAAATGTGAAAAAATCAGGGCAGGTATAAATCATAAGTTATATCTTCTACCCACGGAGACGAAGTCGCGGGCAACAGCTAGTTACATATATTATCTATCCCTGTTTTACTCCTATAAATGTCTGAGACAGATAATTTACGGATTTCAAAAGATTGTCGATTTAGTATTTGGTCATAAAATGTTTTATCTTTTATTTCTGTTGACTCTTCGCAAAGCATTGTATATTTAATGGTTGTTCTATTATTAGAATAAATTGGATCATTTTTGTTTTTCTAGGAACGAGTTTTTGTGAGTCGCGTCTTAGCTTCGTTAGTTTCATTAATGGTCGTCGCTTGTCCAAATATTTATATTCTCCTTTTATATTTTTGTAAATGCATTGTGAGTATGAAGGAGTAAAATTTTTTGGATATAAGAATAGACCACTACGTCCACTACAGAAGTTTGGGGGTTTATCACCATGTCTTAAACTGACATGAGGAAGAGTGATAGCGCGCTACAAAGCATAGAGCGGTATCTCCCTCTCACCACAGTAAGAAAAGGAAAGGTAGGTAAAACAGACTTCTAATCTTGACGTTCTCTTCTAATCAGCATTTGCCATGAAGTGATTGATATTTGACCCCTAGTGCAGGGGATCCCGATAACACGATCAATCCGTTGTTTGATTCTTATAGCATTATTTTCCTTTACACGGCCGGTAATTCTTAAATATAACGCAGATTATTGTAAAAGTTTTATAAGTTGACTGTGATTTATCACGGACTGGAAGCCAACCCAGCAATATAGTTGTGAAAAGGCTAGGGTGGTGATGACAATGGTTTAAGTTAGTCATTTATGAGATGTTGGCACCTTTTTTTTTGTAGTCAAGACTTCAAACTTAATTTACTAACTTTACCTAATATGATATCCCTAAACGCATGCTAAAGCTACAGCTGTAAAAACTACAGCATGTCCTTTGATATGTCTAAATGACTGATATCCAAATACCGGTGCAGTCATCGGTATTCTTATGACAGCACGAACGGCGCTGATAAGGCGTTGTAATATTAGACACGTATAAATAAAAAAATACCCGCTCTTTTATAAAACAAAATAAGTCTATATAGTTCGTGTTGGTTTCTGATATTCTAAAATAGGAGTGAATGCAAAAGAAAAATAAACAATAATTCATGAAAATTAAAAAAATTCATGGTGATAATCATTATTCATTTATTTAAAAAAATATACTACTAGCTGTTGCCCGCCACTTCGTCCCCGTGGGTAGAAGATATAAGTTATGATTTATACCTGCCCTGTTTCTTTCACATTTTCCATTGTATCTTCGCTCCTATTAGTCGCAGCGTGATGGTTTATAGCCTAAAGCCTTCCTCGATGAATGGTCTATTCAACACAAAAAGAATTTTTCAATTTGGACCAGTAGTTCCTGAGATTAGCGCGTTCAAACAATCAAACAAACAAACTCTTCAACTTTGTAGATATATATGTGGGAGCGTCAGGAACATTTTCCGAACAGTCTAGGTTGGCCTCCATCTTGGGCGTATGAGCGACGGGATGTTCGAAATAAAAGCGTCAATGTTATCTTGTAGATTGTATAATGTGAACTTATAACATTATGGAGTAGAATACAATAGGACGGTTGAGATGGAATATTATTTGGAGCCAATAGGTTAGTACGTGCTCGCTATTTTTATGACAACTGTCTTGACAAGCAAAACGAACGTCGTCGCACCTAGCGCCACCTACTACTCTATTCGGGGTAACCCGCTCCCTTTTATAATTTACCACTTACTCATTATAATAATAATTATGGACTATCTTAATACACATTTCCACAATCAATTAAAATCGTCTAAATAAACAAAGTATTCTCAATTAATCCGCGCGCCGTCATATAGATATAGATATAGATAGATATAGATAGAATATAGAATATAGAAATAGATAGATAGAGAGATAGATAGATATAGACATCTATCTATCTATATATTCTATATTCTACATACATTAGTATAGATTTATGATTATATTTTTTAAATGGAAAAAAATAATTAATCTCTTAAAATATATTAATAAAAGGATAAGTAGACGAAGGAAACTACGGTTGATGGTAAAAATATCCATAATATTATCTAACCTCATCTGACAAAGTTAATAATGTGGTAATGACATCGTGTGATGATATAACCACTTTATTAGGTTTTTCATCAGAAAATATTAATTTTATCTTCGGATATCGATCGCGCAACTCTAGATAAATGTTATGAAAGAAAATTTTAATAAACAATTGTCTCTACTTAATATTAGGTAGTTGCTTGTACAGTTGGCAACAAAGTTGTGGAGTTGTTTATCAATATTATAAGGAATTGCGAAGGTTATGTGTCAATGAGTCCGGTACTAAAATACCTAAAGAAGTCCTAAGTGATAATAGAGCGTAAAGTACCTACACAACATTTACTGGATAAATCGGTTTAGAATTTTCTCGAACTTTTTATTATGCAATACGTATTACGTATGTCAAACGGTTTCATCATGCAAGAAGTTAATTACAACGCATTTTTTTTAATGTTAACGCAATTTTGCAATGGAATCTACAAGAAAATGACCTATTTAAAATAAACGGTGTCAAAGTATTGTACTTCCTTAAATTCATTAATAGGTACCTCTATGGTTTTTTTTCTTTTTCTTTGCGCACTGTACTTTACCTGTATCTAGAACTACTTTTTGCCGCGATAATCGACCTCCACGTACGCAAAGTCAAGGGCTTATGCTGGCAGATAATAAATTGTACTTATCAGCAACTATTCAGGTCAAATCATTGAGAAGGATGCTGTTTAAATGATTGAATGCTATCAACAATTAACAGCTATTATTGAAATTGATTTTGTTGATCATTGTGTCAATAGTTTTGGATAGATGTCAATAAGGGGGGCCGAATCATCTAGAATCCAATCCAGATTGTAGAATTTTCGTAGGCATAAGAATATTCATGAAATATACACCGCCTTTTAGACTTGCATTAGATAGAAAATGCACTTTCATTATTTTAAATTAAGAAGTGAGTTATAAAAAAAATAACACTACATGGAGATTAGAAGTAGAATAATAAATATCTCATTTAAAATTCGGTGTAGCAGCAAAGGTTATTAAAAAAAGTTTGGTATTCAGTTTTTAAACAGAGTAGGTATATCAAGTGCTATTTTTATCAAGTTTAGGAATCGCCTAAAAGGGGAAAAAATAACATGTGTCTAATAGAAACTTGAAATACAAGTACAGGTTTTTGATAAGCAAAAAATAATTCAGCAACCAAATGACTAATATATTTGCCGTTTCACTATTTACTTTATTAAAATGTGCATAATTTAATGTCGCATGTGATACCAAAATATTCGAATACAATTCTCTACACACAGACAAAACTAAAAGTTAATTATTGGTCGTCAAACACTCGATCTTCTTTTATTTTTGACATCTATAAACACGGAATCATCGATCAAGTAGTTGCCAAGTCCGGAACCCAATAGACAGGAAAAATGGATAGGACACAACTAATTTAGTTTTTTCAATGAAATATTTTTTCGTATTTATAATGAGTGGCAAATGTGTGTTGCAAAAAAATATGATTGGACAAAAAATCATGTCACACCGGGCCTCTTGATGTCAACGTTTGGCATTGAACACAAATGAACTAACATGTTTATATACGGAGATATTGTTGTCTGTCTTCCTTGTCCCATGTGCTGAAGAAATGACACTAATAAGAACTTTGCAAGTCATTGCTGATTTAAATTACAATTGATCGCTGAAACTGTTCTTGCAATGCCGAATCAACCTTACTTTTTGCACTGCCGTTCTACATTTGAAAAGAATAATAAGATTTTAGAAAATTGTTAATATTTTTTTATGCTTATTTTTTTGTGGCTTTAAATTGAATTTAGTTTTTTATTCCATTTAAAAATGATTTGTTCTTATTTCAAAAAAGTAATTTGGTTGCCAATTTTTCTCATCGAAATAGTGTTGCAATATATTATTTGCAGTGGACTGAAGATCGTTTCACCGTATTTTTATTTATTTATATAGAAATTCTTTACAGAAAGTTGGCACTTTAAAACAATCTATAAAGACAGTATTAGCTCTACCTCTATTCAAGTGCTTAGTTTAATATGGTTTGTAAACGTATCTTTATTTATTTAAATATTCAACCAGCGCAAGATCTCGATGGCGAATAATTAGGGAAGCCTATGTCCAGCAGTGGACGAATATGGGCTGATGGTGATGATGATGAAATATTCAAACGAATCCAATGTATTTTAAATATGTTACGCAAAATGTAAGGTTTCTAGAATTAGAACTTTAATTACTTAGTATAATGTAATTACTTCGTAATTAATATCAACGTGATTTACACCCCGTAACACGCAAGACTTTAATCCCATTACGCCCTACTACGTTATAACTACTCATGATTAAAAAACGTAAATATAGTCTTAGTGGCCTATTGTTATATAGTTTAAAGTTAATTCAAAAAATTAACTTTAAAACTGCAGACGGAATTAAAAAAATAGGCTTTTCTTCCAAGCAATTATGCACCTTTTCACTATTAACTTAAAGTCGGATTTTGAATGTAATTAAGAAATCTGCTGCATGTTAGTTACGAGCATGTCAAAAATTGCATTTATCCAACATAATGACGTTTGAATTTGAATAACGAACAGGGCGCTAAGTTTACGGAACGAATCGTTTACTTACGCTAATAAACAAAGTATTATCGACTACCAATTGTTGGAGTGTTTACTATTATTAATACACCTTATTACCATACACTTGGACCGATTTTATGCATGCATATTAGTTTAATTGTTACTTGAATAATAATGGCGTTCAATCCTTTGGTTTCGTAATTTGAATATAATGGATTTCTACGGAAAAGATTCTGGATAAACAACGCACGCGTGGATTCTCTAAAGCGTATTGTTTCGCTTTGCAATGCCGTAAATATGCGATATACCCTCGAATATGTATTAGCATAATTATTTAAAAATATACAGTAGGTTAAGGTAAGGCAAGTAAAGTTTTGTATTTATTGATATATTTTAACAAATGCAAAATATTCTTCTCCGTGACGTAGTCGAGTTGTGTATCAATTCTAAGCCTCAACTAAGTCAATACCAGATTTCTTAAAAATGGTTCAGCCATTCAGGTGTGAAGAGGTAACGAACATACAGATACACATATAAACTGCCGCCTTGATAATACAGGGTGATTTAAAAGTATACCAGATGCCTATCAAACTATTTCTTGATAACGATTTGTGATTAATCTAGTTCGCATACCTTCACGTACTATTTGGGATTTTCCAAAACCGTCTAATGCTTAGATAGTGTTGTAATAAAAACCCTATTTTAAAGTAGTTAGATAAAAATTCGCGTAATTTAATAAAAAGGGTGCGAAATCAAAGTATTCAGGAGAGCTACCGCCATCTTTTCAACCGACTTAAAAAAATAGGATTTTCTCAATTTATAGGGTTTTTTATGTTTGTGACCTCGAAAATTTGAACGGGAGAAACCCATTTTATAAACTATTTTTAATTTAACATAAAATAACTATCATCTGGTCCCTTAAAAATGTCATCAAGTTTGGTTCAGTAGCTTTCTTTTCAATATTATTTCAATTATTACAGCGTGACGGCTGACAGCGCACATGTCTTAGAGCGGCGATTTCATACTTATGATACGTAGGTACTCGTATTAGCTTATTAGGTAGGTATATTTCAACTCATAGACCGCGGCCGTGCTACTGATACCCGTCGGCACAAAGTCGCGCGTGATTTCCACGGACATCACCCGATTTTTGACATCCTACGATAATAAAAAAAAACGTGCGAAATTCACGCGACCGTCGTCATTAGATTAACTCGACTAGATAAATAATATGTTCTAATCTTAAGATATTCGTATTCGGTTCTTTATTTCATACTTCCGCTTTATATCAATGCGATAAGCGTACCTTGTGTGTTGTACGAATTTCAATTAGCACAGAAACGTGTTCTTTTTTAATGGTACAAAAACAATTGACTGCGATACGACATTATTTTTTTATATCGATTTTTTGACGTCGTTTTTTGCCATTTAAGCTATCTTCCATTCCAGACTGATTTGAATCTAATCTTTTTATCTAGATATAATTTATCAAATGATGTTTCGATATAAACCGCAGACGGTTGTAAGATCTGAGTGCTTGAAAACAGATAAAAAAACACTTGTTTATCATCCTTTTAGCACCTGTTCAGGTCCTATCTATTTAATGTTTCCGTAAAGCATGTCCGTCCATACGACCATGCAATGATGGGTATGTAATTTCATAAATACATTTTTTTTATCGTTTTTCTCCAAACATGTCTAAAGGTCTTTAGTTTTATTTCCGGATCGACTTATAATAAAATCTTCCCAAAAAGGCCACGATGAGATATCCATTTTACACTATCCTTATATAGATGCAACACTATACCTATATCCTTACTGGCGATTTAAGATTATTTTTCTCCGAATGCAAAAAAACGAGGAAGTTAGTAACTCTGCTCTGCGGATTACAGACAATGTCATCCAAATCCCATGGGAACCATCGAGACATTACATAGTCGATCTCATAACGACATGCTCATTACTGCACAGCGTAGCGTCCCATCTCCCCAAGGAGATCTTACTTATTAAACCTGTCAATACCAGTACCAAATGATTATGTGGGATCTATTAACAAGTTGATTAGAATCTGTTTTGACAGCGGATGCTCATGAACGGTCTGATTGACAAAATTTATTGAAACTTCGGTCTCGGTTATCGCTTCCAAGTTGGGGTAAGCGAGGCTTGAAGTCGCAAGACCAATAGACTGTGGTTATATTAGCGTCTAAGTTTACCCTAGAGGAAATGGTCTAGAAGTGGCATTCGGAAATGTGGTTTATTCTATTGTCTCTATTTGAAAGTCCTTCATAGTTTAGTATGTTTTTATTATTTTACTTATAAATTACATTTTGAGGTTTAACGTAAATGGGTAGTTATAGTTTTGCATTCTTCTAATGCTCTTAGCAACAAATTAAAATTTAATCACCTTATGAAAGTTTGCACTTGAAGTCGACTCTTTTATTTTTATGACAACGACTCCCGTACTGAGAAATGTAGTCCATGTGATATAGAAGATTCTGCAACATCCATGGCACATGCACAAGATACCCAGACTCAAGACAAGCATTCGTGAAACACACAAATGCTTTTCCTACGCGGGAATTTAACAAACAAAATGATCTTTGTATAGATGAAAAATTAAACTAAGGATAATTACATCTATAACATAATTATTTCCCAATGTTTAGTAAGAGTTACAAACATTTGTCACTTTTATGATCTGACTAAACTGCACGACAACCGGTTTTTTCACGTTTTCCCATAAATGTTAATTTAGGCGAATTTCTTGTTTATGCAGCTGTCTTAAAGTGCTTCGAAGAAAATAGAATTTCACGAATTTTATTTTTAATTAAGTCTGACTCAAAATATACAAAGGGTAATAAAATTAAGTTATTACTTAACATGACTATATTTTAGCATATTTATATTTAAGCAAGTGGTTAAATTTTAAATAACACTTGAATGCATGGACTTAATAAAAGTATTCTCTGAATTGCTGTTCTATTACTGCTATCAATATTGGCAGCAGGTGTTTAAAATTTGTTTTGACGAACAAGTTTTTCCTTTTAAATGACTTTGAAGTAAGTTTAATTTGCTCATCATGTAAAAACGACCGGCAGATAATATAAATAATGATTTTATATCAGTTAGATAAACATCTTTTAATGTCACTGTAATTTATGACATAATCACTTTTTGCAAAAAATAATTATATAGTAGGTACCAGAAACCGGTCTTAAACGCTAAATGTTAATTCAAAAATTATCAATTCATGAACATTTGTTTGATATTTATTTTATTTCAAACAAATATAGTTGAGTTTTACGTCACAGATGACATTTAAAATCTTTCTCATAATAAAAATAGTTTTTATTTATTTCTTTTTTATTCGTCATTTCTAATTACATGACTTTTATTACCAAGAAATTACAATTCGTTTTCTAGATAAACAGAAATGCACTGAACAGAATAGTTGATAGGTACATTAAGTACATGATATAATAAATAATATAGTTCATTGTCATTTGCCGCGATAATCGTGTAATTACATGTACACTATTAGCACAATCATTTAAAATAATTACATTTTTAATCTGTGACCTTTATACGTTGCGATTAAATTTCTAAATCGCATCGTGATAAGTGAAGTCTGGATATTCCTTAGAACTAAAACCCATATACTTGATTAGGTAAGTAAAAGAAAACTAGCCTGTGGTTCACCCACGTAACTAGGTTTTTCTCTACTAAGCGCCCGCCTCTTTTTTTCGATTTTTTATTGCTTTTCTACTGATTCAAGCTGAGATGAAATCTTTTTTTCCGGTTCTATCTATTTAGTAACAAAAATTATTTATTCCATAAAATTAAGATAAACAATGGCATTATCTAGTTGATTTATACATTTTTATTTATGTACTAAATTACTGTATAAAAATTAATTAAAACAACAATTTTATTACAATATAAGTTTAAATTAAGTTTTAAGTCTGTTTAAAAATAGTCTGTACATTAGAAATAGAATTCTTTTGAGTATCTTGAATCGCATCGAATAATGTATCTGTCAAGATAGGCGGAACAAATAACCTCATGCATTATTCCATTTCCTCAAATCAAACCGGTTCTCTATGTGCAAAACAATAAATAAATTATTTATGAACATCTTATAATTCCTTTATTTTTAACACCATAGTCGATACCTTGTTATTTGTACCATTTTAATATTGAAATTTCCAAAGGGTTTTGTAGCTGTTTATTATTTTGTAAGTTTTTACGTTCCAACATCTATCTAGTATAGTAACGGTATAATCAAGATAGAATTTAAATAGAAAAATAAATGTGTGTTTAATGTTGAGGTATTGTTCAAAATTATCGAATACTGTTGACAGCACCGATAGCCGAGTGAATAAAGGTATCTACACCAATCTCTCTGTGCACGAGGCATAGCGGGATCAATTCCGGCGTAGGATAAGCATTTGTGTGATCTACGAATGCTTCTTCAGAGCCTGCGTCCTATGCATTAGATTTCTTAGTGCGGGGTAGTTCTTTTAGTATATTGTATACAAAAATAAATCCTTCTAGTGCGCCGATTTTGCTTTTTACCATTCCTCGTACAATGTTTAGGCCAATAGGATCATGATAATGCAAATTGGAATAGACGTGCGTAATTAGTAGTAGACTAACATACGACGTATATCACAGACATCTGTGATAAGAGATAAGCCGTTATTGGAAATGTCTGAATTTCAGAATGCCTAACTATTCCAATTGTCAAAATAGATAGCAGTGCTTGAAATTCTAAACACATTGGAATTAGAACTCAAATTAGGTACTAAACGGATGAGAACGAATATTTTTTTTAATGTATTTATAACGGGACAAGCGCATGAGTGAAACAAGCCACAATTGAAAATCCTGTCACTGAAATTTTAATACTGATATTGACAATACCCTTATATTTAACTAGCTGTTGCTCGCGACTTCGTCGGCGTGGTTAGAAGATATAAATTATAATTTATACCTGCCTTCTATATTGTAGGATTCAGTCAGCGTTTGCAATGTAAGCGCAAAAAATGTGTTGTTACGACCTCACATTAGAAACCTCAAAAATTGTAATAAGCATTAAAAAAAACTTCATTATTCCAAACGTCCATAGGCCAACAGCCTAAAAGTTTAAGGCTAACCAATTTTGATTTGGTTCGTAAATGTGATGTGAAAATTATCAAAGCCTTAGCCTGGTTTTATACTGGATCAAAACTGCACTGAACTTGTATTGAGCCATACGTTAATAAAACTCAATAGATGAAATTTGGTCGTCTTAATACCGTCTAGACGAGAAAAACGTGAAGGAATTCAAGATGTACGAATAAGCACTTTTTTATTTCCTGAAGCAGAAAAGAGTTTTCATAAAAACCTATCTCACTGCTTGGGATAGTAAACTGGACAATCCTACTATAATAATATAAACGCGAAAGTTTATATGTATGGATGTTTGTTGATCTTTTACGCAAAAATCACTGAACGGATTTAGACGAAACTTGGTACACAGATAGTTTATAACCAGGATTAACATAGGATAGATGGTTTTATCATGATTTTATGTGGTATATGGATCATTTTCAATTTGTAGCGTGGAGGCGCGTTTGTTTTTTTTTCTGAAGGGGCGGCATTTTTAGTATTCATAGTGAGCTATATTTCATAAACTGGAATTCATTTAGTCGCTTGATTACCAGATTTATAGTGTATCAATTGAATCGGCAGGTTTTCGTTTAATTTTCAACCCGCGTCAAGTCAGTCAACTTGTAAATGTCAGATCAAATCATTTGATTATTTTCAGTCAATCACCAAGTAAAAACTATAAAACTAAGTATGCAAATTGTTAGATTGGTCGTAGTAACGCTGTTATTGCCTTATTGAAAAATTAATCATACCTACGTAGACCATGGATTAAATAATCAACTAGTAGTAGTTATCTATCTGATAACGTCAAGGGCGTCTAAAAAGTTTCTAGTTAATATTAGGGAAATCGAAACCTAAAATTTTCAGGGAATCATTGAACCATATGTTCAATGATTTATTGTAAATGTTTGAAGATTTAAAAGTACTGTGTGTTGTTTTTTTTTTATTTGAATTAGTTTTAGTTACTTTGAAAATGCATGTATGTTGAACATCGGCGATGATTCGGGTAGATTTTAAATTTCTGGTCAGTAATAAAAATAACATTTACCTACATATTTTTTAACTTATATATTTTATTTTTTTTATTTAGTCTTTACCTTATCGAGGGCGACATAATATATTTCTTTCATATATAAGTTTTATCGATATTTGAACTTTAAATGTCGAAATTTACGATAAATGGCCTAACAAGTTGTGATTATACTTCCGCGTACCGACTACCTAAGAACTTAGTTTACACCCGTGTAACTCAAAATTACGACGTGTAAACACACTTATACCTATACAACAATGGATAATATTTGTGTTAGTTTGTGACTGACAGCTACGCGAATACACTGTACATCATATACTGACATAATACAATCATTTCCGTATTATATTGCAATCATACTCAATTAATAAATCAATTTACAAACAAGAAGTGTAGGAGATTTTGAGTTTTAAATCACTAAAAGTTGAGTCTACGATGATATTCACTTTGCCCACTTACTAAATGCGTGAGATATCAGATTAAAATAGCTTAGCACTGTATTCTGATTCATACTTTGTAAGAAGTTGATAATATTATGCAAAGTATTGCCTAATAGTTCACGAAAATAACACCTAACGTTATTTCACGCTACTCACATGGGAACAACTGTTTAAGTTAATTAATGATATTGTTCGCGTGTGTCAGAACACACAGTAGCGCAAGCCCGCAGTGTTGCCGGCTTCAGACCGCGCCGCGATGCAAGTTTACGAAAACATAAATAAAAGTATTTAAAAACCGAACGCACTGAACATATTAAAAAATAAAAATAAATGTACGAACCACTGAGTGCGGCCACATATTCCCTCCACTTGCGGTTGTTGGTCATTGTCGGTGTTCGCGGTGTTCACACACACTGGGGTTGCCGAGTGTAACATTTATGTTGTGTGACAGCTAGCACACATGTGGGTACGGCGCGTCGTGCTGTGCCGGACTGGGAGCGTCGTGCGCTGTGCGCTGTGCCATGCCGCGGCGAGCGCTCTAATATTACCCGCCGGCCACGTGTTGTCCGCGATTCGTCGTAAGCGTGAATGGTTGGCTGAACGTTTTCGTGCAGACAAGACAATAATATTCCCGTTTTGTTGACGGTTTCAGCTGTCAATGTACTAGTCGCAGTCGACCGCTGCGGGGAGCCTCCGCCGTGCCTGTGTGCCTACATAGCTACAGATAGTGGTGTTATTTGCTTTATCGTTCGTTTGTGTGCGGGACAGATAACGTCATTGTACTTGTGTAAAACTTCAGAGCGTTCATTTTTGTTGTATTTTTTATTGTTTTTGACACCGCGTCTCTTTTATAAATAAAAACAGAGTCGATGTTTCGACAGGCTTAAAAAAAGTAATTTGCATAAAAAACTGGTTGTTGCATAATATTTGTAAATATTACACATTGTGAATCAAAAGCTTTTTTGGAGCCGGCTATTAATGATTAAAAAAGAAACTTGCTTTCTGTTAAATACATATGTGTTGACCTAGCTAAACTTTATCCAAGGTCACGGCAACATATATTTGACCGTTCTAAATATAGCATTATCGCCTAGTTCTTGTGACCGGGAAATGCTGGTGCGGTATTAATAATAGCCAGCTAAATACAGATGAAAATATGTATTAGTAGAGTCATCACGAGTTCGTCGCCTGATACTAACGTTACACTTAATATTTACAGAATGATCTAGACTTAGGTATATTTATCTCCGAGTACATTGATTGACTGACTCACGCACAACTAATAAAAGAAGTTGGACCAATGGATTTGCGGGGTTTGCAACGCTGAGCTGTTGTCATGGCAACGGATGTAATTCTTCAATTAATTTTAAGATCATTTTGATATCTTGTTAAGATATCGTTTTTTCTGCTTGCTGTTTTGGTTTTCATTATGCAGAAATAAAAGATAAATTTTAATCATTTATTAAGGGGTAGATTCATTAAATCGACAGACCCTTTTATTATAAATAAAACAAAAACTTTATTGCTTGTTGTTATTTAAAAAGATACTCCCAGGCGGCTCTCATTGTATTATTTAGCATTAAAATAGGTACCTACGCACTTTCTGTTAAGTTAAAACTTTATACCTTTTTAATCTGTTGTAAATGTTATTGTTATCAAAAATTTACTGCTTCTCAATAAGAATGAATAAGAACAATAACATTATCCTTCTTTAGAATAATAAGGGCTTAACTGCAGTGTACGCTAATTCGACCGTAAAGGGCGGTGTTTTGGAAACGTACTTAATTTATTAATATTATTCAATTGTTGATATTCTGTGTACACGTTTTTGTTTCGCTACTCGGGTTAGCGGCAACACAGAGATGAGATGTGAACGTTAATTATTGTATTTAAATATGAACAGTTTATTTGCACATTGTGTGCATTTTTTTGTTCATAAATTCCGCCGGCTGTTGCTAAGACCTTATTTAATTCTACAACATTTTCAACGTTAATCACGGCATGACGAAAGTGATGATATAGTCAAATACGCAAAAGACAGATCGGTTTGGGAGAGAAAGGGGGAGGCCTTTTCCGAGTAGAAAAGAGGCCATAATACATGTAAAAAAAGAACAGGCATGCACAAACATGCAAGTTGTTTTTATAAACGAAATGCACACTAACTATTCTGTTATTTTAAGCAAACCTTACACACAATATACATTTTGTTTTCCTGCTCTGAAGTAAAAAACAACGGAAGTTTTATAGATATAGTAAGCAAAAATGTTACTGCTATAATTTAACAACAGCTCTCTTGTTAAATTATTTATTTTGACACAAAAATGCGGCGTTTGAAACATGATCGGGCTTCGTTTCAACGCCTTGGTAAAGAAAACAAATAACATGTATCACTTGTTAATTAAATTATTGATGTACGGTAAAACCGCACGTGGTCACTACTATCCAAATTGGAGTCAAGTTCTGAAATTTCGTGGAAGGTTAGATGACACCACGCAACGTTGTGTTTACGTGTACAACCGTAATTAAATGCCGATGACAATATAATGTGAGCAGCGAAATTTGTTTATTGTTTTTATGACTAACAAAGAATTAGTTCACAATGGAATTTAGCCTTTGTGTTGAACGATGTAAACAATCAAATCACATGCATAGGACACCGAGACGTGATTGGTCTAATAAGTAATTCTGGATCGCGCACATGCTGGTGTTACTAGGGTGGGTTAAACAGCTTGTGGAATGTAGGGGTTTTTAAGTAATTAATACAATATTTTAGCTAGATCGATTGATTAACCTTTAAGCTTTAATTTATTGCTAAACAAAGAAGTCAGTCCAAAGAAAATGTCATCGGCTTTGATTTTATTTTTCGTTAATAGTTCAAGTACACTTAAAATTATACAGTGAGAAGATGGTTATGGAAAATATGTGATCTGTTTAAGAGAACCCTTGCCCTAAAAGGTGAAGATTATTGAAGACAATCAATCTTGATGCCTGAAGAAAACCCGCGACAAGCAATTAAATTATCTTGAAAAGTATAACCTTACAATATATTTTATTCAGACCTTATGGGTTTCTAAAATTCTTTGTATCAATAATTTCTATAAAAAATATGTATTTATGACTAGGTGTACCAATTTCCAGAAGTGCAAAATTATTGCCCAATATCAGTATTCTACGAATTAGCTATTGAAAAATATCGAGTTCAATCTATTTAGGTTTCATATCACCATTATTGTTAAAGTTATTGTTTCTTAGAAACAATAAATTTTTAATTATATCTTTTGCTTCAAAAGTAGTTTGATAGTAAAACTTCTTTCAATAAAAAAAAGAGCTCTATTGCATTTGAACACAATGCATTAAATTCTGCTTTTATTTTATACCATTTTTATTGCCAACGATATCGATCTAAACCGTGTAACAATACGATTGTAAAACAAAATCAGCAGTTTCTGAAACCCCGTTATTGTATTCTGAGATCCATACTAATATTATAAATGTGACAGTGTGGATGTTTGTTACTCAATCACGCAAAAACGGCTGAACGAATTTCGATGAAATTTGGTATACATATAGCCATTGACATGGAAAAGAACATAGGCTACCTTTTATCCTGATTTCTTAAGTAGTTCCCGAGGGAAAATTTAAATATCTGTAAAGCAACAAGTCTTAACATATATCTTTTAACCATGTGGATGAAATCGCGGGCAACAGCTAGTAATAAATAAATGGATTATGTAAAAAGGTTCTTAGTCTTTAAAATTGCATGGCCGCATACTTAGGGTGTTACTGAGAAGGTGAGTAAGACTTGCGTAAGTCGCTTTCTTTGTAGTTACTCCAAACGTAAAGACGTAATATGGTTTCGTAGAATACCGATGTTTGAAAAAGCCATAATATTTACGCATATGTCTTACCTATTATCGGTCTGTAATTTTTGTATACAAGACCGGAGTGTTTACTCCGTCCGTTTTAAGAATAGCCGTTTGACAAGTCGTGAAATTTGCCAAAAAGTGACCGTCGTCACGTTGCTGGCTGGATCTATAGTGGAATATATTTTAGGGTGGAATTGGTATTAATCACTATTTGATCGATTTCACACGAACCATCAAAAATTTCTTAGAACGAACAGAGGAGGTTAAAAGGTAGGTAACTTATTAACTAAGCCCCACAAAACCGTGGCAATGGTTTGACTGTGGGAAAATCTATGAATCTGAAAATTTGTGTGAGCTAGCCGACCGTGAGTGGTGTCGTTAGAAGCGGCTCGACGAGACCTATTAAACGGTGTACAAATGTTATATGGTGTTAGTGTAATTTTTTTAAGTTTTTGGTCAAAAAACTGTTTTTTCCAGTACAAAAATATCAATTATTTAAATTGAGTTTGGTGCTTCGTAGCTCCGTAAAGCATCAGCGTTTAAATGCAGTGTGGGACAGTTCCAATAGCTGCCAAGGTCCTGGATGCAATAGATTCGTCCACATGTAGTCTATTATAATTCTTTTGTTTCTTGTACGAGTCGACGTGTTACTACGAGTATACGGCTACGAAACTTCTTGACAAGTTTATAAACATTTTGTGAACCATATTTGACCTCATTTGACTTTCAAAATGCGAATAGCAGCTGTTTGTGACTGTGTATACTCATTTAAATTATGAAATGACCTTGGGCCATATGTTTGGCGACTAGACTAGTAACATAATTATTATTGTTCTTCAATTTCAAATAAAAAATAGTTGAAATGTTTGACTGCATGGATATCCGAAAGTATTCTTATGTAACGGGGGTTCGTTCTCGCGTTCGACAAGCTTTAAAATTATCCACGAATGCTTGTTCTGAGACTGGGTGTCTTTGCAAATTTTACTTAAATACCTATTTGCAAACGAGTTGTAGGTACCTTTTATCGAGTAAATTTCTAATTATATGCGCGAGCTGATATAAATGCTTGTACAAACAACATATTTATATAATGAAGATTCATTTGAATAGCAGAAGCTAAAAATGTTATGTAGGTACATTTAATGAGGCATGGTATTGCGTTTATCTCCCTTGAAATATCAACTCCGAAGTCCATCCAATTGGTCATGATTCAGCGCATTACATGAACGGATAACTGGTTACATGACATAGACCATGGAACTTAGATAAGTAGAAGGAAGACCCACTTGAGCAACGGTAACGTGCGTCTCTTGAAAATGATGGAAAAGTTTAGTGTTAACGTCTGATTTTTGTCGCTCCTTTGCCGTCTGTCAAAGAAAATATAAAATGGGTCTATGCCCATTATATATTTTGGGCGGTCCCGACAAGCAAAAACGATGGCACGAAATAATATGGACAAACTTGAGCTTTTGGTGGGCTCATTACCTTACTTGATAAATTGATTTGTGTGTTTAGTCAGGAGTCAGTCGTTTTTAACCTTAGTTTTATCTGCATTTATCAGTGAATAAGTAAACTTTAAGGTATTACAAAAACATATCTTACTTTAAACCTGTCAAATTTCGCGTCACTAATTCCATGTAATTTTTTTCCTTAGTTTTATCGGTATTCAGTTTTGAATAAGAGAACTTTTAGGTCAGACAAAACACATTTTTCTTCAAATCTGTTAAAGGCGGGTTTCTCGTCACTAGTTCCAGTAGCTACAACTACAGTGAAGCGGCACTTCCCAAACCTTTCATGTTCCATGTTACAAACTTTAGTTAACATACTACGTATATGACATAGTATTATACAAGTTCGTATTGCCGTCGACATCCGCAAGGCCGTAATTTATTGCAGTTGTTTATGTACCTTTTGTGATTGTACGCATTTCAATTGTTCTGTAGATTATGGCTTATCAATCATTTTCACAAACGATTTCGATTTGAGTTACTATGTCATTGATAATTGATCATCGAGAGTGGTTTGTTGGTTTAGTGGATATTGAAGTGGATTTAACTTTGAATTGAAAAAGATAAAATTAAATAATATGAAATCCCCATCAAATCAATATCTTAGAATACTAGCACATCATTCAACTTCAATACAAAATAATGTACATTAAAATCGCTTCAACCGTTCGAGAGCTATACAGCCACCAACCAAGAAATAGACACATCAAGTTTATAACACCGCTCTTTTTGCGTTGGGGGTTACAAAACCTCTATTCACTAATACGAAGTTGTTCAGAAATCACGTCGTAGTGAAACAAATGAACTACAACATTCGATATTTAAACAAAGCTAAGATGTACATTCGTCAGTACAATATTAGCTGCGTTTTCCCTGTACATTAAAATTCAATGTACGTTATCAGTACTTAGACGGAAGGCAATAACTTTGAAATCAAATGTTTGAACAAGCATCCACGCTTATCAAGTTTATTTGCATTATGCATGCGAACAATGATAGATAACATTAAAATCTAAACAATATTATTATTGTTTCTAATACGCAAGCAAACACAGCTTCTCATTCATGACACGACAATTACTATTAAGAAAATATATGTGAAGTACGAATTAAATTATCAAGTATTAATATTTATACCAGCCTTCCTTTACTACTTTATTAAGCAAGATACAAGCAGAAGAAGAAACGAGTCGGAAGAATACTCCTCGTAGAGCATTCTCTCCCTCTCACATATAACCTGTTAATCGTAATAAGTCCTTCACCACCTATGTACTATAAACTGATCATAAAATCATGCTTGACAGAACGTGTCGTATCAATAAACCCATTGGAGTACAGACAACCGGTCTCACCGAATATGGGCACAGCCCTGAACGATATTTTATAAGAAACGCTAAATGGGGCCTACCAGCACGTCCTAACGTAACATATTGGATTTGTAGAAGTGTGATATCGCTCTATGCGGCGTAGAGCGGCATCTCTTTCATACACTTGCTTCTTCTTTCTTAGAGATGATGGCAGGTATTCTGGTGTAGGATGTAATGCGTAATGCAGACACGGGAAGTGAACTGTGTGTATTTTTGTTCACATGTCGCATTGCCATTTGTAAACAAGGTTGCTCAATGATCATAGCGAGTTGAAATTGTATTGAAAATAATTCACATACCATTTATATTGGATATAGGAGCTGTAATTGACTACTAGGTGGAGTCACTTTCGTATATTATCATCTCTACTTTGGACGCTGTTGGTACAGTTAACAGCATAAGTTACTAATGAACGGAGTACGTGGTAGAATTGTCAGGAGTGATTCAAGAGTATGTGAACCGAAGTACCAGCCAGCCGTACAACCGAAGCGAGATAATCGCGGACAAACATACATGCATACAAACAATTAAACAGAGAGCCTCCTTTTAAAGAATCGCTTAAGAAGCAGTTCTGACGCGAACTCCGTTTTAATATTGAAGGTCTGATCTTGATTACCTGCTTTTGCTGTTGACGGTACGACTTGTCGGGAGTTGACTTACAACCTAACAGAATTTGAATAACCGAATAACAAAATAAGTAAAATCACTATAATAGAAGTATTGTATAAAAGTAAAATAAAAAAAATAATTAAAAATGGTAATCGACTGATCCTACTTCCATATTGAACTACTACAACGATTTTCATTATACGATTTCTGACAAATGAACAGACCTACATGACCACATAAATTAATGATTATTGATTCTAGTTCTTAAACTAAGCCATCAATCATATCGTAACAATTACAGCGTATCAGTAGGTATCATAAGTACATACAGTAGCGCCATGAGATAACGATGACACAATTTGTATTGAGAGATTATAGTTATGGATTTTCTATATTTTCCGTGATTGTTAAGAAGTGATTTTGATGTAATCATCTGTAATTAATGTCCATATCAAAATATTAAAAGAAATCTCTGAGTATTAATCAGGGCCCTTATTTTGCTATTTACAATGGCCGATGAATGAATGACAATTGGATTTTGAAACTATTCCTATGCTCTTAAGCATTTTGCCAACACGATAATTAAAAATTCATTGTATTAACGAGACGAGTTTAGATCAGTAGTTTTTATTTGAAGGCGGTTGTATATTTTACAAAGAATAACCCCTTAGAAGTTCATCTCTAAATAGCTTTATCATTTTCTTTTTGTCATTCATTTCATTCATAAAAACGCTTGAGAATGTACAGAAGCATCTTGCGGTCCGTTAGACCATCGATCCACAAAGATCCAGATCCACAAAGAAAATAGTGAGAAATCATTATTTTCTATAAAACTCAACGAGCGTTTGATTTTACTTGACGGCTAGTCTCAGAAGATATCAGCAGTAAACGTATCGTAATGTGTTGTGAAGGGCATGAAATACTCTTACAACACAATGCTCTTGGAAAAAATGTTATTGTCACATTTTCAAGATTATAAAGGATAAAAAGCGGTCAAGTGCTAGACGGACTTGCGTCATTGATGGTTCCGAACAAGTAATCTTAAATAAAACCATTTTTCGTTAATTAATTTGAGGGTCCTATACTCACATTATATTTTATCACCCACAAACTGTTGTCCTTTTAGATGTTGACGTTATGTTCATTGTTTGTAGCCATTATAGGAACAACCGAAATATTGTGAAATTTGAAAATGTTATGAAATGCAGCCTGGTTATAGACAGACGTACGAGACAGACAGCGTAGCCAGTAACATGGTTTTATTCCTTAGGTATTGAACCCTAAAAATCGACACAGCAAATAAATTGGCCACATCAAATCAAATTTATGACCGTAACAAGCGTTAACAATTTTTATTTTTATTACTGCAACAGCAAAAACAGAAATACATAATCTGTGCAAAATTTCAACTGTCTTACTTAGACGAATAGACAGCGAAGCCTTTATAATAGAGTCCTGTCTTTTTACCTTGGGCATGGAACCCTAATTTTTAATAGGAACAAGGATTTATATAGATAAGAAAACAATATTTGCCTTGCTCTTAAACTTATCAGTTTAAACAAATCATATTATAGGATACCTAATTTAAAAGTTTACGACGGCGTTCAATAAAATAACTGCAGCTTCGCGTCTCATAAATTTTAGGACGACGCAATACCCGATCCCTGGTTTTTATCGGCTGACTTAAATCTAAGTAAAGCTTGAAGGATTTTATATATATTCATGAACGTTTTCGTTTATCCTGTGACCAGAATTTTCAGCTATAACTTGGTTTTCTTTAGGGTCGCTCATATTAGGTATATTATATGAGAACATCATTTGTGGTGTCTGTCCTTGCTCTCATATCGTTGTGGTAACTTTTGTGAAAATGTGAAGGTGGTTAGGTGAACTACTGTAGTGCTAGGAATTATTTTATGTATTCTATTTGTTTGGGTACTTAAAAAGGTAAACAACAATATAGATTACATACATAATGAAATATCCTACGCGGGAATTGAACCTGCGACACGTCGCACACAGTGGGTTTGGTGTGGTGCCCTCAGCTCGGCTATCCGTGCAGTCAAACTGTCCATTATGGGGGCATAATTGACGTTTTTAATCCCTATACCTCTGGATATAAAATCATACGAGTTTCTTATTTCCTGTGATCAAATTAATCTCCATGTCCCACGATTAAAAAAACAAGAACGTACTCCTTTCAATTAAAATGAGTTAACTTTTTCGATTTAAACCTGCCATCAAAGTTACAAGCAAACAAGGCACATCAATAGAATTTTTATAAGATTTCTCCTCCCGTCGACACTTTCGAAGAAAGGACTTATTTCTTCGTTTTATATTTACGGGTACTTGAGAAATAGACGTAAGCTCAGCAAAGAGAGCCGATAACAAAAAGAAAAACCAATCAAATATGAGTCAACCACCACCCACCGCCCATCATATTTGTGACTGCACCGAGTCTGGTGTTAATGTTCCTTTTTTATCAGTCCCAATTATAACGTATTTTATTTTAATTAAACGAGGCTTTTAATTAATTATATGATATTTAAAATGATTATATACTTTGGTTGCTAACGTATAGCTTCGAGGAAATATAGTCATTCGAAAAAGACAACCCTATCCAAACTCTATCAATTTGTATGGATCTGAAGGATGGATTAAAATTTACATGATCAGGGAATAAGTTAAAATGGATTCATTTTAGCGACGAATGTGTAAATCAGTACAGGCTTTGTCATGTTAAAGGAAAAAATAATAATATAAATAGTAGTGATATAGAATGCAGTTACGAGCAAAATATGTGAAGCTATGGAATATAACTGATAATTTAAACGGAAAAGATCGCGAAAATTGCATCACTGCAGAAGGCGATAGGAAATCGATTTGAAGTTTCATAATTTGATTATAAATTTTCAGAAATTGATTTCAACTACATATTTGATTCATTATACTTACAGTTTTTTAAAACTGACTACACAACAGTTTTAGAAAACCTTCGGTGTTATTGGGCAATAGAACTAAGTATCTCAATAAACGCTAAGGTTGTTAAAAATACATAATTATGGAATTAAAAGTCATATTATACCTGACCGATTTCGGCTACGGGGGCCTTGAAACGCTCACAGTCAATACAATGAATAGGACAAACGAATAAAAGTCGTAAAATCATACTAAGGAGCCAGCAGTTGTCAACAAGAATTAAAAACTCCTATTGTTTTTTTGCCAACAGTATCGACATTTGAATTAAGATTAAGTTTTTACATCATCCGAATCTGGAAAACATGTCTGGACTGGTCTACACTCACCTGAAACGTATCAATATTATTCGGCAAGGTTAAGACTATCGTGTTGTAATTCTTTCGTGTAATTCTATGAATCACGGATAAGCTTCGGTAAAAACTAAAATTTCAGACAAGTCGCAACATGTTTTTCTTGAAGTTTTATTCGTAACGTGAATAAGCATGATGATGCAAGATTTCTTCTTTTGGATAAATAATTGGTTTTGTAGATTGACGGAAGGTAGAGTTGTTTTACCGAGCAGTAATTGACAGAACACGATAAGAAATGATGAATTAGATTTTTTTTATTTTTATAATTCTTGTGAATTATAAAAATAACAAAAACTCTATCAATTCTTATCGTGTTCTGTTTTTATAATCTATTTTTTTCGTCTCTATTGTGATGCCTACTGTAATAGCTATTGTTCCTTTCGTCCAGTCGTATAAAAGTAGCCCAAATCCAAGTCATCAGTTACTTTATGTCTATACAAAATTTCATCGAAAGAAGTCCAGTCCAGCGTGGCGTGGCGTCCAGCGTGATGAGGTAACAAACATACCATTCACATATGTTAAGGGATTTGGGTTGTTTGATATTAGCTTATAAGTGAAACATATTGATCTGGTGTTTATAGAAGCAAGTTTGAACTAATTAATGGAATTATGATCTTAGATAAGATTTTTTAATCAAAACGTTGACATGATTAGAATTGATAGGCTATCAGACATTGCTGATTGAATTAAAGATACTGAGGCAACATAAAGAAGATAAACGCAATAGGAGTATCTACTCTATTTTTAGGGTTCTCTACAAAAATGGTAAAATAAAAATGGAAGCTTCGCTTAGGCTTTGTTGTCCATCTGTCCTTCTGTTGAAAAGCATGTTTCATGAAACGTAATCTATACTAATATATAAAGCTGAAGAGTTTGCTTGTTTGTTTGAACGAGCTAATCTCAGGAAGTACCGGTCCAAATTGAAAAAATATTTTTGTGTTTTAATAGACCATTCATCGAGGAAGGCTTTAGGCTATAAACCATCACGCTGCGACTAATAGGAGCGAAGATACAATGGAAAATGTGAAAAGAGCAGGGCAGGTATAAATCATAACTTATATCTTCTACCCACGGAGATGAAGTCGCGGGCAACAGCTAGTTTACAATAAAAGCTAAGGTTGTTAAAAATACGTATGGAATTAAAAATACACCTGACCGATTTCAACTACAGCGGCTTTGAAACGCTCACTGTCAATACAAAGTCATAAAATCATACTAAGAAACCAGCAGTTGTCAACAAGAATTAAAAACTCCTATTGTTTTTTTGCCAACAGTATCGACATTTAAATTAAGATTAAGTTTTTACATCATCCGAATCTGGAAAACATGTCTGGACTGGTCTACACTCACCTGAAACGTATCAATATTATTCGGCAAGGTTAAGACTATCGTGTTGTAATTCTTTCGTGTAATTGTATGAATCACGGATAAGCTTCGGTAAAAACTAAAATTTCAGACAAGTCTCAACATGTTTTTCTGAAGTTTTATTCGTAACGTGAATAAGCGTGACGATGCAAGATTTCTTCTTGTGGATAAATAATTGGTTGTGTAGATTGACGGAAGGTAGAGTTGTTTTACCGAGCAGTAATTGACAGAACACGATAAGAAATGATGAATTAGAGTTTTTTTTATTTTTATAATTCACAAGAATTATAAAAATAAAAAATATCGTGTTCTGTTTTTATAATCTATTATTTTCGTCCCTATTGTGATGCCTACTGTAATAGCTGTTGTTCCTTTCGTCCAGTCGTATAAAAGTAGCCCAAATCCAAGTCATCAGTTACTTTATGTCTATACAAAATTTCATCGAAATAAGTCCAGTCCAGCGTGGCGTGGCGTCCAGTATGATGAGGTAACAAACATACCATTCACATATGTTAAGGAATTTGGGTTGTTTGATATTAGCTTATAAGTGAAACATATTGATCTGGTGTTTATAGAAGCAAGTTTGAACTAATTAATGGAATTATGATCTTAGATAAGATTTTTTAATCAAAACGTTGACATGATTAAAATTGATAGGCTATCAGACATTGCTGATTGAATTAAAGATACTAAGGCAACATAAAGAAGATAAACGCAATTGTAGTATCTACTCTATTTTTAGGGCTCTCCACAAAAATGGTAAAAATGGAAGCTTTGCTTAGGCTTTGCTGTCCATCCGTCCTTCTGTTGAAAAGCATGTTTCATGAAACGTAATAGATAGATATTTGAATCGTTTATAGATGATGAATTGCTATTGCCGAAATAAGAAAATTAAAACAAATATCAACGGTAGCGGTCTTAAATTTGACATGACTATTCGGTGGATAATTTTTGTTGCAAATTTATTTTCTTTACCCTATGTATACGGAACTCTCAGTGTCGCGTGCGATGTACTTGGCCTGTTTATAATAAACTAGTGCCTTAGAAAATACAGGTGGTTAGTTCGATATCTAATCTAAATTAAATTGTACTTATTTGACCTAAATAATGTTACAGTGACGAATTTTGGTAGTAAGAATGTATGGAGTGAAGAAAACAGACAGACAATAAAATTAAGTAGTAGTAAACTTGACTCAAAAAACTCTATTCTATCTGAAAAGTCCTGTCAATGTGGTAGAATATTACCGTGGGACACCTCTACTCATTTCGAGACATGCTGGTTTTAATCATTTATTTAATAGGGTATGTGCACACAAAACTTAAAAAAAGCACAAAATATAAAAGATAAGATGTACAAGAGTTCTACTTATTTCATAAGAAATCTCTATCAGGACACCCGCGATAAGAAAAGTGGTTGAAAAGAGCAGTCAGAGTTTCCTTTTCATGAAACAATTATTTCGTCTCTATCTTTCATTCTTTGAAAATTATATCATCACCAATCTTGCAGCTAAGAAACCAGAGCAATTAATGAGCGAATAAAATTCAGTTTCTTTGTAAATAATTAAGAAGACGTGGGATAGTTTGAGCGAGTCCACAAGTTTGTTGACAGGAAGTTAGTACCCTCGCGCAGGGTACTGGCAGCTGAATATTAATTCAGCCGCAGCTTTCTCTTTAAGAACCAAGTTATTTAACTATTACGAAGCGAGATCTGTTTGAGGTTGTGACCTACAATAAGGTTGATATAATAGTTCGTAAATGGAGGGTTTTGTGAAGAAAGTTTGAAGGTTTTTGGTAAATTAATTCTCTATGCAGGTTTTTCTAACCTGAGCTGTTACAATTTCAACCTTATAAGCGACTGTATATAGGCTTTATTAAAATATTACATACAAAAATATTTATCGCATTTTAGTTTCCTCATTTTTAGTTGTAGAAAATATTAATAATCTCTTTCAGCTAGTTTTCCCATTTGAAATGCAAACGAATGTACCATTAAATAAAATATCTCAGATCATTTCTTTTGATAGCAGTGAATGTAAAAATATACAACATCCACACTCCAATACTGAATTTTCTTTCATTACAGTCGATTTTCATCTAAATGGGAAAAGTTCTTGTGATAACGCTGTAATAGCGCCATCTCTTGGTGAATAAACTGAACGAATGCGCTCTAGTTTGCGAGAGTCAAACGTATGCAAATGTTTGCAATGGCTGTTTATAATGATCCACTGAATTAATATGACATGTGTATACGTTCGTAGAAATACACGCGCTATCTCGCTAATTGTAGAATAGTAGATTCCGTATTGTACTTTCTATCGTAAACAATTGAACAAAAATAATTTTCTGTTTTCAAAGTAAAGTATTGTGTCGACGCAGTCTATTGTTAACTTATAACTAAGCTACTTATATCACTAATTGTGTTAGAAGAGCTAACTTTGTTCCGCAAAGAGACACTTGCTTTGCCTTCGCCGGCCTCTGCGGTTCTATCCAGTCTTTTTCAACTTACGAACAATGCTTTTTCTTTTGGGTATTTTTTGTGAATATTTAAGTAGCATCTACTTTGTAGCGCATTAAAATCTCTTATTTTTATGGATACGCTAGCTGAGCGAACAAAGCAATTCTTGCAATAAACAAGAGTGCCGTCTCTTCAGGTGAACAGAAATTGTATCTTAAAAAATAACGTTTCCGTAGCATCAAAGCTTTCAGCGTATAAAAATTGCACGCTCTAAGATTTTACGTACACAATTGCTGCAAAGTCATCTTATAATATTTTCACACGACGAAAGTATTTTGTGAGGCTTTTCCTCGAGTTCTCACAAAACCGCGACGTCGCTCGCTTGGGATGCATTAGAATTTATTTTGCGCTCTAACGCGAACTCAGGCTTGTACTATCTCGTTACATTATACTCAATCACATGTTGTTCAAGAACTTATCATAATCATTTTGAATAATGTCGCAGAGATTATTCTCCGCGGAGAGATTACTTGATGATTAGGTTTTCGTAACGAGGGTTGGAGATGTTTATTCGTCTTATTCGTCATTTATGTGCGGGCTATAAAGCGCGAGGACCTTATGGAACTAGTTTGTTTATGCATTAAATTACTTTGAGTTAGTGTTGAGTTAATGCCTCCATATTATGTGTGTTTGTAGATGTTTTGAAATGTATAAAAACCTTACGTGAATAATTTGATGTAACCGCTGTAAAACACTTCATAAAAATAGGCTGTTATTTCAGCATACCTTTACATACCCTTTTAAAATTATTCGAAATAAAAATTGCTTAAAAATACTTTGTAATTTTCTCCAAAGGAAAAAGTGTGAATAAATAGTGGATTCATCTTGAGGTGTTATGAATATTCAATTTTCGAACCAGTCTGACTTGTTTAACCTTTATGGAAGCCTACAAATTTTCAGTGATATACCTACCTGTAAAATTAAATCTGATCTTTATTTCCTTATACTTTGCACGGAACTAATTTAAGGAACAATGCTTATCACCTCGCGTATGCATAATATTTGGAATCTTCATCCTAAAGCCCTCGATATGCTTGACTAAAACACAAAGTTTTTAGTTTGACTCAACTAAATTTGCTCATCCACGAAGCAAGCTAATTTAAAGGTTTGTTAACCATTCACCAGTTTTCAGGCTTCATTGACGACCTTTGATGATTTTTTGTGTCTCATTCGCACTACAATGCTTTGTTTTATTTGAAGAACCTTCAAATGGTTGCAACAAACACACAAGTTTCAATTAAACAAGTTTGATCGTGTCCACTCTAGATTTTTTTTAATTAACAGTCCGTCTGTCTCCTAAAGCCACTGTGAATTACCGCGAGTTAACCCTTACAGTACTGTCTTGATCTAAATTTGAAGTGACACGAACCAACGAGGTTGTACGTTGATTGGTTCACCATGACGTTGATAGCACGCAGAAATACAATAGCTCTGATAAATTAATCTTCATTGACGTCACTTTGATGTGCTTATTCGGACGAATGAACAAAAAACTGACGTTATTCAATGAAGTGAGATTTGCTTTTCATTGTTTATTATGGTAGAGTGATTTTGACTGCGCGTCAGAACTTTTAGAGTGTGTGGAGCTTGTATATGGCAATACGGTAAAGGGATAAGTTACGATGTTTAATAAGTTTGAAATATTATCTGCAGGTCTCACACCACGTTTCTTCCGAGCTTTGAATAGTGCGCTAGACTTTGAGTTTTGTATCTTATCTTTGGTCGTTCAATGTTAAATTGTCTATCTTACCATGGCACTTCCTCTCACATTGGTGGTTAATTGTGTTCACGTTTAGGTTCATCTAATGGATTTTATTATGCTCTTCGAATGTTATTTTCTTGAATTCGTAGCGCTCTAGTTCTCGTAGTGACAACTAACCAATATTTTTCAAATTTCTATTTAGTTTTGCATAGTAACGGTGACACCAATAGGTCATATGAGACACATAGCTACTTGGTTACCTCACGTTTTTCTATTTTAAGTCATCTTATTGTGTTGATATTGATACTAAAGTGTTTTTTTTATAGCAAATGAGAGTTCCTTTTTATAGGAAATAACATAATTACATATCGTTGTAAACGAGTAGAGTTCATTCCACTCGCGTGTGAAATATCGTAAATGAAACCAGCGGAAAATTAAGCATTCTTATTTTATCACGCCGATCCACAGGACAATTAAGATAATAAATGACATCTAGAAATTGAAACATGTTTACTGAATTATTATTTCTAGTACAACCAGTGATTGCCCAATGGTATGGCCGTTGACCGCGCACTAATATATTTTTTAATTTACGAAAGCTTTCAAAAAATTGCGAGACGTAGTTCGGGAGGAAGCCAGCATAAGATGGTGTGTTGAGCAAGACCTAAGGCCGCCGTGAACTCTATCACCAGGTTGTGCATCAATCATAGGGTAAGAAGATTACTAGTTATAAAAATGCATAATAATGATACCAACCTATTAAATGCCCCTCTTATGGAGAAGGCACACTGTTGACTGCCAATATCAACCACTTCTCCTACCACGGGTCTGCTGGTAGAGATTTCTTTAGAAATAAGCAGCACCCTTGTACATCCTATTTTGTAATGTTGTGTTTTTCTTTTATTTTTTTGTGTGTACATAAATTATTAAATAAATAAATAAGGTATGAGCACTGATCACCTTATAATATCATTACAGGTTATATTAAGAATCCGTGTTGTAAAATAAAAAACATTTTTTAGGCATTTTTTTTAATAGTCACTTTACTAGATGATGTATACCTAAAAAATACAATAGTTTACTCACGTTTATATATCGAGATTGCCCTTTTAGTTTCGGACCCAATCAGATACCTTCACTATTTACTAGCTAGCTGGAATTAAAGTAACGTTATAGCTTAAACAGCTGTAATGTTAATTAAATTATCAAATTAGGTCATTCCTGACACCCTAACATGCAAATCCGTACATAGACCAAACAATTTCAAAATGACATCACAAATACTAATTTATACTTAGTACTAAATCAAAACAGTAATATCCAGCTACAAGTTCGAGTATGTTAACCACATTTCTACGTAAATGGATATCCAAAATCGGGCCATTCAATAAGTTCATTAGGTCGTCATTTAACACATCAACGCACGATTTGGCGTTCAATGTCCTAATTGGAACGGATCCTGGTTCACTAGCTTCATTCGTAAAGCAATGTCTATTCATTTAGCAATGATCATTATCTTCATTTATAACTAAATTACTGGCGTGTGAATATGTAGAAATATATGTATATTTGTTAATTGAATTCGTGGCAATTAGGTTGGCGATTAATAATATTGTGTTAATGAAGAGCGTTTTGTTGAAATGCGGTAGGGACAGTTTTCTTACTATATTTTTAGGTGTAGTGAATGGTTGATGTTACCACGTTAAACTTCTCGTGTTGGGGTTCGATCCCCGCGTAGGACAAACTTGGCTGACAATTCACACATTCACTCAGAGTCTTTGTGTCTTTATTTATTTTACTTGAATATTTGTTCTGCTCCACGACACAAATATTTAACGCCTTTCAACGGAAGCTGTGTTCTTCTTCTTAATTTTGTGCGTTTTACCTATGGTTGTCCAAACTATTTGACACAGACATGGCAGCTGATTTTTCTAACACGTCGGAGGCAATTCTGTCCAAGCCAAAGCTACAATGATTTTGGACGGGCCGATATGTACACGAAGTTTTGTCATTTATTGTAACACAGCCCACTACTATCTGCTGTCAGTATTTTTTTACCTATTCCGTATACCATAACTGGGAAAACGTCTATTAATTTGACTGAAGACCCTCTTAAACCCTTCTAAATGATCGTATAGAAATATTGTCAAAAATCAACATAGTTTAAAATAGATAGGAGCTTCAAAAATTCTACATCTGAATCTTCAATCATTTTCAATAGACTCCGTTAAAAAATTATACATGGCGCTACATCATATTTGATACCATAATTTATGAGTCCCTGGTTTTTAATTAAAGTTCAGTGGATCTTTCGGCCGTCTAGCCTCGGTACCATTCTCTTATTTTGCCTCCCGGTCTAACTCAATTAAGTTACTTTTTTCAGCGAGCCGGCTGGCACAATAGCGTTTGAAAATGCAGCATTATTTTGAGTGCTTTTTCGTATTTTTATTCTTGTCTACCAAGCATGGTTACGCTACAATTAAACTAAAACGATACATAAAAGTTGTAGAATTGTATTTACCAGAAAAATTCAATGACTCAATTGTTTCATGCATACATGGTCATAAAAAGTTACTTCAACAGGAAAACACGAAAAAAGAATAATGATTTGGACTGGCTGAATGTATATTATCAACATATCCTCTACCCTGATACTTATTTGACAGCCATCTGATTTTGTTTTGACCTCTTGACCAGTTTATACGTATGAAACAAATGAACCCACTCTCCTGAACAAATCATTAAGCAAACATAATACGCAAACCACTAAACCTACATTAAATTAGTAGGTATCTATAGTACATAGCGCTTGAATTATCACCGATAGCATAAACAGTGTTTGTCTGTCACTATAATGGCTAATAACTTAGCACGTTCAAACCAGATTATATTACAGCGTGAACGGTTCCGGCGTGATTGATTAGATAATTGATCGGTAGATACGCGCGATCTATTGAAACTCACGAGGGTGGAATAAATACTCCTTGCGTTGCTTGTACGTGTGTACAAGAACAATACACAATATTACAGGAAGGTAATTAAAAATTATTGTTTGTGTCGCTGTTAATGCGTGAACTTTGGTTAAACTTGAAATTTTATAGTTCTACATAAGTTTTAGCGATTTTGGTAGTTAAAGTCCAAAGATATTATGATATTGTTTCTTAAAAAACTTGTCTACAAAAACTGTAGACTTTAAGATTTACCTCATAGTTACATAACATAGTTAAATTATTTATAGTGACACTTTCCAACAATTTATGAAACAACAAAAATTTAATCCGGATCTACTAAAATTGAATGCTAAAAGCCTGTAACAGTCCCTTTTTAGGGTCCCGCATCCGAAAAGACTTGATAAATAAGGCTCCACTGTCGCTTCCGTCCGTCTGTTTATATATTATTATTATCAATCATGAACCGTGATAGCAAGACAGTTATATTTCATAGATTATGAGTAAGTATCGAAGCTATGACAAACAACAACAGGGTTAAGCATCGTTTGGTAAGGAAATAAACTACAATGAGAGAACTTATTAATGTTCTTTTGAATAACTTTACAGAACCTTTAGTATCGTCAATTGTTGTGGGAGTTTCTAAAATTTACTGACATAACCAAAAATTAAAAAACATTCGTTATAATACCGTAACATGCCACTATATTACATGAAGTTCACTTGTTTGTAAGCCTTGTTGAGTTCGCAGCCTGTCCCTGATTTTCTAACCTATTGTGATGTATGGTTTATTCAAATTTCAGTATGTTCTTTTGTCCTGGATTCCGTTCGGACGAAATTAAACGGAGACAATACTGCGCTGCCCGTTACAATTGCTTTTTTTCAGCCAATAATGGATCCCGAAATGTGGCGGGGAATACAAACGAGAGACGTGTGACGTGCCCCTTATTTTTGTTGCTTGTGTCACTACACGAAAGAATTTCAACTGTATTGGCTTTTGACGTCACAAAGTAGGCTATCACTTGTCATATGTATTGAAGTACTGTTACGAAATAATAATGATATTTTTTTTTTTTTTTACAAGTTTCATTAAATTCCATCGACAGTGCTTCTCCAACTAAGCTGAAGCTTGTATCTTTAAAGCCTGAGTGGCGGAAGTTGTTTTTGATCTGATTTAGTTAAACAAGATTATTTCACAAAAAATGAAATGTACAGAGTAAAAATTCAAAAGAGATTAAAAATACAAAAACACTCATTTAACTAAACCTACAATAAGTACAAAGATGTATTTCATCTGTATTATACACCTTGTTAATTCTCCGTTATTAGATCTGATACGATTATCTATACACGATTGCACGTACCGTTCAGAAAATTTCTTAATATTTTCAAATAACGCCACTTTATGACTTCTCAATCAGATTAACAACTGCAATAACTCCCGTCCGCATATACATATGTATGAACGACGATGTATTTTAAATGTGCAATTTTCAGATAGTTCTACCGTACCAGGAATAACAAATGAATTGTAATCAAGTTACACGAGATCCGTACATCTAGGTAATTTAGAGAGAACATGCTCGGAGCGGCTACCGACTACGTATTACTAATGTACTACTATTAAATAAGACTGTTATTTCGGACTTCATATGAGAAATTTGGTCCAAAAGTGTATAATTTGTGAGTTAATGTGGTTACTGAGAAAATGATATTAAGATGTCCAGGTTTGATCTTATTTTCAATGAAACGCAAATAATACAATAAAAAGCTCAAACATCAGACAGGGCTCGAACCTGCTACTTCTGGCTATACGCGTCAGTTGCTTTATCAATTAAGCTACTGTCACTGGTCAAGAATTCGAATTTGATTATTGAATCGGGATATATGGTTGATTATATATTTTATTACTGATGTGTCCCCATTTGTTGTGGGTATAATTTACATTGCACTAATATGTATTTTCTACTCGCCAACCTTGCATTGACCACACGCTTTTTGGTATCATCTTTCATATAGGTCATGCTTGTATCTGCATTAAACTGGAAGAAATATATGTTAAATTTCAAGTGTATTGATAGGTTTTAAAATCTAACCTAGTCCTTAAATTTACAGCGTGAATAAACCATGTATCACGCGTAGTCATTAAATTGAAGACAGTTGTATTTATTAAGCGTAGATAGGTAATTTGTTAGCCTTTATATTTGTTAAATACCAGCGTTCTCTGGCCATATTTCTGTCCCATCTGCGAGCAAATCCATACTCCTTATCTAGAACAAAATACCTTTGAAGGTAACCAATGCATAAATTACAGTGGAGCAGCGGAACATGGAAATGGAGTTTTCATGCCCGGTCGCTGTCAAAATTTACGTGTAAATAAACCAAACAACAACGTGGCGGCTGGAAGCTTACAAATCATTCCTCACTATTTGTGTGTGCGGTAAATTTGAGCTTATCTGACGGCTGTAGCCACGTCGTACTAGCCTAGACTAATTTAACATCGTCCCAAATCAAACATCCCTCCAAACAAAAAGTTACAATTCCTTTGACCATTCTGATTAAAGTACCAATACAATTTCATACATTGTTTGCAACTTGCATTTTCAATTGTACAACTCAAGTTATCGTTAAAAGAGTTTTGCACAACAAAAATAGATTTACAGTGAAAAGCATTCCCAGAAAATGTATGATTCGATCCAAATCCAATAGTCAGAGTAAATGCAAGACGGGCTCCTCGACTACATCGCTTTCGGCATCTAACTTCGTTTGAGCAAACACTCCTTCCAAGAACTCTTTGCCCACTTGGCTCTCGCTTCCACTTGGTTTGCAGAACCTTCCGAGTTCTCTATAAGAATATTCGCTGCCGTTTTAGTGCTCTCAGGCTTAATTAAAAACTTCGACTTCGAGATGCCTTTTCAATTACCGTTAATTATTTTAATCTGTAAGTATCTTTAGAGTACCGTAGTTCATTTTGTTTGACAACTTGCAAGTTTAGCTCGAGTCGAATCGATTGCAATTGTGCCCGAAGTAATGCAGAGAGCGATTTCCGATTAATTCCAACCGACGATATAAATAATGGATTGAAATAGTTTAAGAAGGTATTGTTCTAGTGGCTGTATTGTTCAGTTTATTTTTGTTCTCGGAATGAACAATGCCTCGGTGTAGCTTACTCGATGAAGAAGTATCGACATTTTCAGAACTTCTTAAGAGATAAGTGATGCTTGCGATCAAATATCATAGAATGGTGTATATTGGAATGTGGCCGATATAAATCTGGTAAGTGATAATTTCAAGTTTTGCTACTCAAATGCCATATAGTTTGTATTCGATGTCAAGGCTTTAGTGGACTTCAGTGTGCGGATGTACTAAAATTTATATGCAATCTAGCGCGAGCGCAACTTGAAGCTCAGAGCACCAAAGGACCGAAGGCTCTAAGTTTGTTAATTTCACATAGTGGTTGGCATGCAACAAACTTTATCAATCTATGCGTCGCTAACTTTATAATTCAACTGTGGTTACGTAGTATTCCCAAGTAGCTTTAAACAAGATAATAACAGGAAACAAGCGGAAACTTTTATATTGACGCTATCGTCCCCTCTATAGATTCAATCCTGAATTAAATTTTTCTTTGGAAACATTTTAAATCTCTTTTCAGCGCCAGTTTCTGTAGTGAAAGGCAATCAAAAGGCTAACTGCTTCTTTTTGAAAGCTCGTACTTAGGTGCTGGAATCGGATAAAATAAAATACTTGAGCTGGTTCAGGACTGCAGAATGCTTGTTACAAATCTACAGAATCGTGCTCTTCAAATAATTAGTGATGGAATATTAAATATTTGTGAAACTGTGAAAGACCAAACATTTGCATTTCCAGCTTATGTTCGAACTATCCAACTTATGATGCCTTTTCAAAACGACTGAACGGCTTTGCTATTGAATATAAATCGGCAGTATTTATGAAGCGATTTAAACTTATCTGCGACATTGTACGGGTGCTCTGTGAACCAGAAAATTATAAACATGAGTAATAGAGGGCAACGGCGACTAGATTTATAGAGGTGTGCTACGGGTACGCCATGACGAATGTATTTGTGGTTTCCCATTTTATTGCCAACAGACATTATGTTTTTTTTTCTATGAAATTGTGTTCCTGTTTCTAGTACGTCTATTTTTTTATGTTTGAAAACAATTGAAAATTTTTGATAAGAATTTTGTTTAGCGCTTTCACTCTTTACCAAAACAACCACGTGTCTGTTAAATGGTGACGAAAAAGAAAACAGTAAAAGCGAGATTTACGATACGAACATCTTTACATACGATACCGAATCTGCTTAGGAAAATGGAGTAGGTAGCATATTTGCATAATATTCCTTATACGGAGCCGAGGAAGTATCCTTTTTGCACGTGTGTGCTCGGAATATTATGACCTTCGTCTTAAAACCTACCTATATCTAATACAAGCGTTCACATCAACACAAAAAGGTACGACGATCCGGCACTTGTGGGAATACCGGGATTAGATTAGGCGAGATACGTGATGTGATTAGTTGTTAAGATTATTTTCTGTTTAATGCTGTTGTACAAGGGTCGGGAATGGTTTATTTTATTTCGGTTAGGTGCGTAGGGGTTGGCATGATATAAATAATGGAGTAAGCGCCGATATTCACTATCGGGCAACTGATATGTTTGTCTAGTGGTACTAAGTGTTGCTAAGTTGTTTACGAGGGTTGCTTGTGGTGGCTTGCACTTGTGGCGTTGAGATAGCGCAGGTACTCCCAAACGTCCACAACCCCTCCCTCCCCTCACCTCCCTGGGACGATACTTGCGATTTATATCGTGACGTCGGAACTTTCATTCTGAATAGTTTGGCTGTCGTCAATCCCATTTATAACGCGTGAAGCGTATTCCCATACCCAAAACATCTTTTTCATTTCACTGACTGACTATAGTGACTATCCAGTGAAATGTGAAAGATGTGATACTTTTGTTTTGGATTTGTTTTATTTATGTTTGTAATTCCCTACTTAAAGAATTGAGTAAATCATACCAAGTAATTATTGCTGTTCTAATTAGTAAAACTTACGTAAGCTGTCCCCTTGTAAGCATCAAAAGTTTTCATTTTCCGAGAAAGTGGCATTATAAAGCTGACCTCGGTGCGAACATTAAACGTTCAGGGGTTCAGGGGCTTACAAAAGACCGCCAAATTCCGTAATCCCTATTATATTTATTACGACTCATGTTGCTATAAAAACGCTTCCAAAAGTAGAATTCGAAACATTTAGTTAATAAAATCGACAATTTTATAGCTTTGTTGCGGGGAATAAAAAATCTACTGACATAAATAACAATAAATCTAATATACCGCTAATCCGGCCTTTGGTATACAGCTGGCCGTAGGTAAAAGCCTCCACCACGTGATGGACGACCCGCATTCGTTTCCCAGCACACAGATAAGCCGCGGGCGGGATTTGCCCACCATCTGCCTGCTAGATTGCCTTTGTCAGTCGAGCCTTGTGAACACGGAGAGCATACGAACACGGAGGTAACTTATCTGAGGCAAGTTAGTTCACGGTGAGTTTAACGCCGGAACATAGTTGTGTTATAATCAAGTGAGACCGCAGTGGAACAAAGGCGCCACCTGCCCGCGAACTGCTATCAACTTGTCTAACTAATTCGGAACGCCGTATTGTGTCGAAGTTTTGACTTTCAGGTATCAAGTTTGTACGATTATTCAAGTAACTATCTTTCAGTTGCTTTGATTCTCTACTACGATTAAATACCTAAGTTATGTAGTGATATAAGATACTAGCACAAAATTATTTACTGCTTTGAACAATTTGAGCTTATTAATGAAAACGTTGAGGATTTCTAACATTAAATACACGATGTAACAACATATTTTCCAACCATATACTGATATAGACATAATAGTAGAAAATACGAAAGACAAGAAGCAAAACTGATTACCTTGGGTTGAAATATACCCTTCGATCAAGTTCAAAAAGCTTTCTATTCCGAGGCCAGCAAAAAAAGGTTGTATTAATTTATCAATGTACGTAGGTAGATAGTGTGGTATCAGGAAGGCAGGTACATATTTCTTGTCGAGACAGTATTATATTGTTCGTGTGATCAGATAATTCGGAAGTGTTTGCTGGGCGGCCCGCCGTCCACTCGTAAATTTTATCTTTTATGAGCCATTATATTGGCGATAATTTCGGAGCCAGGACCGTAACATGGATATTTCCGACTGGAAAACATTTTATTTTATGTCCTACTAATAGCTTAAGAATAATCCTTAAGCGAAAATTATAGTTTTTGTAAACAACAGTTCTTCTCGAAATGATTTTTAAATCCAAGAAAATTCCTATCAATTTAGGTTAGAGAAGACTAGGTATAAAATAACTAAGTATCTCCACGTATTTGTTGTTTATCTATAACATTTTATAACGATTTTCTGTTGACCTATATTTCCATCAAAGACCAGTCCGTCACTATTTTATTTACTTGAGAAATAGACGGCTATTAAAATCCGTTCTTAACAACACAGTACTGGGGACCTATTACCACCTTATAAAGTAGTATTAAGTCAGTTGTAAAAGAGAGATGCCGCTTTACGCCGATTACCTCTATCACGCTTCCACGCGTACAGTTGTGATACTTTAAGAAATGGTGGTAGGCCTTTTGGAAAATATTTCCTTGTAGCGAACATTATTCGTTGCAAAGTCAGGTTAGTAAATTGTAGTCTTAAGAGCGACCATCAACTGACTAGTTTTTTATGTTTGTCATTTGAGAATTCAACCCAGCGGAACCTGTTTTAATACGTAATGTATCTGGTCAGGGGTGGCGTGTTGGCTTGTTTCTTATAGCTGGAGTTATGGTACATTAGGGTAATGTTATGGTGTTCACCTTGATGTTTTTGCAGTGTTTACTCAACCATTTTTAGGCACATCACACTTGAAATCTTAAATATATCGATAGCGATCAACAAAGTGAGATTTTTCTAACTGGTAAACTTTTTTTGTCCGATGATCCATCCATAGCCCGCGGCTTATATCTCTTATGTAATTTTATAGAAGAAAACCTGTCTACATATAATATGCAGAGAATATAACCATAATACAGAATAATTAAATCGCAGCGCAGCACCAAGATTATGGCAACGCAATTAGTGCTTACGTTGTTCCTAGACATAATCCCTTAATTGTCTTGCAGTACTTGCCATCAAATATGAACATATTCATCATTGTGCAGCAAAAGCACTATCAATATATTCATGATAAGCGCTATCAGAGCTCAATAGTCAAGAGTAATTGTTAGGTCCCAAACAGATTTGTCTAAAGCCGGCTATTAAGTCGGCGTCGTGCCTAAACTACTTAATGGCGATGTTACTAAAGGTACAATAACAGATGGCGGGCGAACCGTTAGGAGTCTACAGTAGAACGGTATGGTAATGAGAAAACAGTCGCGGGCCCGGCGATTACTCGAAGATCCGATAATGCCGTCGTTTTTCTTCTATAATCCTGAAAAAGTGATGCAGCCCGAGCATTACGAGAATGGCTACAAAAACGATTCCCTGACTAATATAAATAAAACCTTTTGGATTCCTGTTTTAAATCCAATTGTTAGAGCTTGGGGGAATTCGGTATTGGATAAATTTATTATGTAGCTCAGATCTAAAGTTTTTTATGGCATTTGGCAAATAAAATTCGAATTGTTTTATCTAAATATAAATTTAGTTCGTGTTTTATAAGGTAAGCTTCACAAAGCAAAGGTTAATAACAAGCGTCATTGATCTCTTGTATTTATAACTGTTCCATTTGTTACTACTAACAGCGGTAACGCTAATTTTCGACCACAAGCGAAGATATAATTTATGCAGATCTGTATGTACATAATATTGGCACATATGTTCACGTCGTAATCAAGGGGTATTAGCATAAACGGAATTGACAAAGGCCGTCTAACTAGTCTCATCAGCCGGCAGATCTCATTTGTACGTCAATAATGAATTCGACATTACGTTTGTTTGAATTTGCCGTGTCAAATAGCTCTGCATCAAATTATTAGGATACTTCCTGAAAAGTAGGAGAAATAAATAGTTTGTTTAGATTAAGTAAGACGTGATAAATATTTCGTGAAGAAATAATGTAGAGGTACGACTAAAATTATAAACTTTATTAAGATTTACGATGATTCAACCCTGAGCCTCAGTGGTGATTCTTAGCTATGCCGCCATGAGCCAAATTAATATGGTTACGTCAATTAGTGTTAATCAGAAGAAAATAAGTGAAATAAAAGAAAAGTGGAATGCATAAACAAATATTTATTAGTCTTTCAATAGTCTTGAATATTTAGCCAATTCCCTCAACAAATTTATGACCGAAACAAAGATCATTGATTTCTTTTTAGCAACAGAAATACATTATCTCTGAAAATATCAGCTGTTTAGCTATTACGATTATGATACAGCCCGGTGACTTCCCTTTTTACCCTTTTAACGGTACCCTGAAAGTTGTCTCGCAGGGAGATTAGTAGTCTAAAGCAACGGAAGCTACGTGATAGTATCCAGAAGACTTGGCTAGACCAGCATAATTTTTTGAAGCTATTTGATTACGCCACTAAGCTCATAAGCTTATTTATGTTTTCCTTAGTAGTGGACCGAAGGAGAGATAGAGGATTTCCTGATAAATCGATACATAAGTCGCCAGACACGGTGTGATTATTGATTCCAGATCTATTTGGAACTATAAGATGTGGGAGTTAGATTTATTTTGCATTATCACATTCACTTCTAACCTTACTGTGACAATTTGTCATTGGTTCTAAAGGTGTCTTTTATTTTGTACTAAGTAGAGTTTTTTGACTATGCTTAGATAGGGTTTTTTAGGTCTTCCATGAATAAGAATATTATATGGATACATTTTTAGAAGCTTTCATAAAGCTTTCACAAATATTAAAATAAGTGCCGGATTTCCGTAAACTCGACTCGTGACTTAGGTACCTTGGTACTTAATAAGTCAATTTTCATGACATTGATTTCCTAACTAGTTTCATCCCCGTTTTTTTCCCTGAACACGTTAAAGTGCTTTCCAATCCCTTCGGTTTAATATTGTTGTGGTTACAGACTTCCAGTTCGTTAAACACCCCAGTTTGCATTCACAAACCAATACACCTAAATAAATTTAAAGAAATACGGCGCTTAACACGATTGTTCAGCAAAACAAAGACCACCGTAAAAGTGCTTATTATAAGCTGGTCTAAATAATGAATAAACAATGTAATTTGTCCATAGGATAGCTCGGGTTGGACCGCAGTGGTCTACCTAATGACCAGCGCAAGCGTTTCGCTTCAATGTACGGCCGCAAACCAATTTATATTTTGTCCTTAAAATAAATTGTTAAATAAATGAATTCGGTATTCGTGTTTATGTGCCGTAGTAAATGGAACAATGCGAATTCTATATTACACGGACGACCTAGTTAACTTTGATGGATGTGGTCAGCGAAACCTTTTGCAGGATTTGACGGGATGATTGTGTTGCAAATTCTCCCTTATTTTCGCTTAAGATTTACGGTAAAGTCAAGATTTGTCGTCGGTTGTGGAATGACCCAGTGCCCTAGTACGGCAGGCTGAATTACAACACCGAGATAAACAAATTGTATCCCTCGAGAGTCCCTTGGTTCACGGCAACTAGTGACAACGGAAAGCCTTCGTCCTTCCCGGAATAATTAATAGACACACCCGTGTCCCACAACTTCTATGCTTTGTGGTCTGTTCTTGACATAAACACTACTTACTGTGCAGGGATGTATAAAGGTACGTCTTAAAATGTCGGAGAAGATTTTAAAGTATTGCGTAATTTTGAGAATGGAGACAAAACAGAACTAGATAATGCTTCTAAAGTAATATATAATACCAATAAAGTTATGTTTGTATGTAGTTATGTATGTGCGTGACTACTGATCCCTGATCAGGTGTGCGGTTTGAGTGCAACCACTAATCTGAATAAGGCAGCACAGCGAGTGCCCTCTGAGTGATAATTAGAAACGATTCCCAGTGATATGGTTTGTATGCGTTGAATATTAGTTTGTTAGCGGTTAGATACACGTAATAACTCGTCGAAATGTGCCGGTTTCATTTCCGTAGTGGATAAATAATGTTCGCACTGAAAGTTGGATGGAATTTGAGTTCGTTGAAGCTATTACAGTCTTTTAATTACCAGATTTCATTAGATAAATAGGAATGCACACGTACTGAATACGAAATTGAAAGACATAATGTTACATCGCTATCAAGTACGACCTTAGGCATTTATTTTGGACAAAATACACTGATGAAAAAAAACTCGAGGAAAAAGAAAACAAAAAATGTTTTAGGACTTGAAAATAAAAAAAAATCTTAACTAAGACTTTACAAATGATACAATTATTACTTCACCTATTATAAATAGTTTTTCAATAAAGAGTACTTTTGTTTATGTGAGACAATATCTTTGTGCGGTTAGAGGTCCACAGGTATGAACATTGTTGTCTATTATAGCGTTATACAGATAAAACTGTGGTAGGCAATCAATTTGCTTCTATCTATATTTTTGAACTCCTATCAAAATGGATTTACCGCAAAACTGCTTGGGTTAGCTTTATTTCTGCTTCCGTTACGAATATTTCCAATTTAGATGTTTTTGTATATGGTCATATCGGAATACTAACCACTTTCAAAAATCGTTCAAACCACTGCAGGGCAAAGGCTTTTGTTTCACTATGTCCAGTCCATTCCTTCTTTACATTTATTGTATTTTAGATTGGTAGGCCTGCTGTCTGTTTGTGTACGTGTATTTTTTAAGCAGGTGTAAGGCAAACGTACCAAGTCTGCGCCCACGTCAAATACGTTGTATATCGATACCGTGAATCTATAAATCTGTTTTATTGCTATTTTTAGCACACTATTGGGTGTTTACAAAATAGAAAAACTTCTTACTTCGTAAATGATTCATTCAATATGCAATCGTAGTGTAGTTATTATAAATTTTGTCCAGAAGTGAATTGAAAGCCAAGTGTACATCTATATAGTTAGTAAATCATGGTGTACAATAAAGAATATTCTATTCTAATCTAATCTAATATAATCTAAATCATATTTTCTAGAAATAATAGAGGTTTCTTGCTAGCATGCTTCAAAGACTGCCGCTGCCTGCAGCGTACAAATCGCTGCTGACGCGTCTATTTTTTTCAGATGGAAGGAACTTGTTGGCTGTTGTGGTTTTACTTGGAGAAGCCTTTGTCTAGTGAGCGATAGGCTAATTTGATTGATACGATGAAGTAGTGGTACCTTGAATAAGGTTGTATTACGAAGAAGTATCTCTTCTAGAACCATTACCCATTTGCAGTTTGGACCAGCTGATTGTTAGATACAATTAATATAAATTTTATAAAATACTTTCAAGTTCTACAAAATTCAATTTAATTCAACAAAGCAAATTACAGTGTAGCCAAGATGTTATAAAAGATCTAATTATATTATAATTGGGTAGGAAATTATATAGGAATATAATAAAACCGGTCAGAAGCAAGCCAGACCCGCGTACGACGGGTCTTGTACAATTCTCTATCAAATCAGGAAAATTATATTTTTTGTATGAGTTGGTATTATATATTTATTACTTTCCGTTGGAAGAGTTTGTTTTTATAACCGTAGTAGTAGTTTATAGTAAAAAAAAAACATAGGTGCGTCTAACTATTGTAGTTCATGGGTTACAGACTGGTGACACACGGTATGTCAACCCAATTTTAGTAATCATATCCTGATTGTCATTTTTTGGATAACGAACCCTAAAAGTATACATTTTAACGATTCGCAGTAAACGCTGTAAGTAATTCTTAAAGTATCTGGTCAAGTGGGAATACCGACTCAAACAATTAATGCCTCATTTTGTAGAGTGCTCCGGGCAATTTCTGGGCCCTCAATAATTAAATTATGTGCTTTTTCTTGGATTATCTATGAAAAACGTTATTAAAATTCGGTTATAAATTAGCATTACCACGAAATTGACAATTATTAAATAATTAGCCAAATATTATTCGCAGAACTCTTTTATTATATTATTTTATTAAATATTAAATATTAAATCTCTACGCAAAATTAGTAGAGATACTTTGATACAAACAAATAAGAAAATGATTGAATCAAAACAAATTAAGTTAACCCTTCCGAGTTCTCTTCTGTGTTTTAAATAAAAAAAGGGGAACCGTGTCACCCAGAATTTATACTCGCGAAACCTTGGGAAAAAGCTGGTAAACATTTTGACTTGAATCAATTAAGGACAACGAAAATTTGAACCAACATATTTTTTGTTATAGCAATTTAAAATAAGGAGGTTAGTTATAAGTATAAGTTTTTGATTACCTGAATTTTAAACAAAGGGCTGACCTCCGCATTTCGACTACAATAGCCTCCAATTTAGGGGAATTTTATTTAGGCTTCCATTGTTCTGCCATTTAAATTTTAAGTTTTTTTTTACTATTTAAACAATTAGGTCATTGTTAATTAAGGATAAGGTTTATTAAACTAATACCCAATTGAAAAGAAAAATCCGGTCAAGTGCTTTTTGAATCGGACTTGTGATACCGCTGCAAAAAGGCTAAAGAAAAACATTGATGTCATATTATCAGACTTTAGACCGTTGCTTTAATTCGATTTCACTATTTTTTATTTGAGCGGCAACAGAAATAAATTTAAATCTCTGATAAGTTAAACTGTCTCACATGGTACTCGAGCATAATGCATAGAATTGCGGTTCTAAGGCTATCACAACGACGACGAGAAATTGTCTCATTACCAAGACGAAAACGCTACGCCACTTGACATATTAAGCTAACGTTAAAATGTCTGACTTGATTGACTAAAACTGTGTGGCAAAATATTTAATATCAATCCACGTACTTGAAGTGAATTTGCTGTCAATTTTCTTCTGTTAAAACTCCGACGAAATTTGCCATTAATTCTCGTGTGACATGTAAGATTGCAATTTAGTCTGACGTCCAGATGACGTTGTTAACTTCATATATCAGTTTGATATTGATCAATGACCCTGAAAACATGGTTGAAACAGGATCGTGAAAGTTGTACGATAAGGTATGAAGGATTATCTCCGTTGAACCTTCTTAACTGTTTTATTTGTGCAGAAAGGTTTACAATGTTGGGAAGTCTCGTCATAAATTTGGCGGCTCGGACAGGCGGTTTCCTTCCGCTGGCGCATGCGTACTGCACTCAACAACTTTTTATTTTAGACTTCCGTGAACCAGGCACTGTGGTTTTGAACTAACAAATAAATATTCCTGCTTCATACCTGGCAACTTTCAGCTTTGATATTAAAAAGGAAGAAATATATTATCTGTTAGTTTGTGGGTGGTTTTAGTTGTTCATTTGAAATGAGAATAAGTTCACATTTTGTTTTATATTGTTGTTACGTGCTTGCATTGAGAGTTATATATTAACTAACATAGTATTTCCAGTTTTAACTTGTCTAAAACAAGATTTAAAGCGGATTGTGTAGTTGCTGTCATATTATCATTATTTGCAAACTATAAAAAAGATATATTAACGGCGGTATAATTGCTTCATGACAAGTAATTACTGCAGACATCAATTTTTGTGTTTAACGAAGCGACATTAACCTTCAGAGGGCCTAACACACTACTTCCTTACACCTTCTTTTCAAGTAGTGTGTTAGGCCCTCTGAAGGTTAATGTCGCTTCGTTAAGAAGAAGGTTCAAGTAGTTGTGAAAGCGAGGAGTCAGTACTCGGCGTCGAGCAGTTTCTCATCTAAATGGCTGCATCAGTCTTACTTCATGAGATTTTGGTAGGCGCTTTAATAAATTTTTTGTACCTATTTAATGTCTCTCTCCTAGTCTAACCGCATGTAGATATGTACCAGTGTTTCACAAGGACCGACTGCCTACCTAACCGGCTGTAAGACTTTTTAGATTCTGACTACCTGCCGACTGACAAAGAAGATCGAATAACATCGATGAACCACGATTCAATGTGCCTCCCGAAACACGGAAAAGCTCGTTATGACAGACAGCTGCGGTCTCCCATTCACATACTGACCGTATCAAGCGTGCCTTTACTCTTTTCTCGAGTTATATTTAGTATAAAATGTGAAAAAAATGAACTGCTAAATAAACACGTTGGTTCTTAAAATAGTCGTTACTTAATGAGTAAAATAGCTCATTATGCCCCTCGTTGGGCTACATTAGTTGCAGTGCTAGTTGAAAGTTTATTATACACAGGTTGATAATATAACTCTAGTTAAACTACTTACCTTGGCCTGTGTGGTACTCATACTATGGATGTTGAGTATGGGTGTAATGTTCTCTCAGTTGAACTAGCTTGAATAATGAAAAGGGAATCAGGATGTAGATAGTTAAGTAGATGTATTTATAAATATGCTAAAATGTATCTTAATTTGGCTTCGTTAGCTTTGGTGTCGTTCTTTAAAATTTGTCAAATAAATTTATATCGTAACTAGCTGTTGCCCGCGAATTCGTCCGAGTGGCCTTCACAGCACTGTGGTTCCCGTTTTCTTGGAATTGCCGGGATAAAATGTATCCCCTCTAAATCCATTCTTAAAAAAAAATATACTGACTGGCTACTGACGTATGACGTACTTTTGCGTAAATTAAAAAAAAGACATGTTTAGCTTCAAATAATCCATTTCCAGAAATAAATAAGTAGGCAACATCACAGGAACAAAATATCATTGTTGGTGAAATATAATATTTACTAGAATCGTAATTACTTTAAATAACATTTTGCGGTTGAACATGAATTGGATATTATAGAACGAAAATGTTTTCGATTACCAGAAAATTACGAAAATAAAAGCTACGCTCAGTTTAGAAATACCTGGAATACAATTTTAGTGATTAAGTTTGGCTTTGTGGGTCGAAATGTAAAAAAAAGTGAATGGGACTATGATGGTACGTACGTCTGTTCTATTTTCGTACTCCATCAAAGCATTCGATTTTGAAAATAAATGGTCTTTCGATTCTCTCCATAGACAATACAAAATAAAAAAAGCAAATAAAATATGTCAGTGCCGAGATAGCTGTCAAGCATAGGGCAAAGCTACAAGGTCAAATTCAGCCCACACTTATATTATAAATATGTATGAAAACCTCCCTATGGCAATCTTTAATATACTACAACATAACCCATTTTATGAATTCGGTGCTTTTTTTATCTTAACCCCAAAACAGTATAAGGAAATTCTAACTCACCCGCGAGTAAAACCGCGTTCAAAAGCTAGTTAAATAAACAACTAGTCACTTAGCGCATGATGTTTGGTAGTATTCCCCAACAAGCGCAGGAAACATCCATTAAAAGTTGCAATTGACTTGAACATTGGCACTAGAGTTGGGATTAGTTCCATGAACTAAATCATTTATCTTTCAAAAGTATGCTAGTACGTTCTAAGAGGTATGGACGAGACGCGGGAACGAAACGCTCGGGTATTCTTGTACAGTCAGCGAAAAAAGGCAAAGAGCTCTAATATTTTCAAGTTTCCTGATCCAAAATGCAGTAAGTTGTTATTGATACTGGCACGCGTTGAACACCAGTTTATGAATTTTCACGTATAATTATTTTTTGTTTTTTGTTCGCTTTTCTTTCTGATAGTACTCTAGGTTTTACGTAACGCTTCAGTAATGACCAGGTTTATTCGTATAATATGGAATAGAAACTCTTTTGTTTTACAACTTGAATTTCGAATCACGTTTCTTGCTCTGTGGCATAAATGGTTATACTTTATAATGAGCATATTTCTTAAATTTCTTTTGGATTATTTTATGTTTTATCTAATATAATAGCATATGTATCTTTGTAAAACCTTTGTTCGCGTCTACAGCCTTTAATTTAATCTCAATAAATGAACAAAACAGACTTGTCTAATTTGTACCAGTAGTTCTCGAGATTGCCGACTCAACTAAACAAACATACAAGCAAACATTTAAGACTGAGATTCCCAAGGTTTACCTGGATAGTTTAACATCTTAACAAATTCATATGTATAACAAAAGCATTTTTGTATATTATATAGTTTTCAGTCACGTAGATTTATAATAATAATAAAGGAACATTGTGTTAATGCATTGTTTTTACCTATTTGTAACCAGCAACAGTGTCCAAAGAGCTCCGGTCAGCTACCTACCTCGACAGTCCTTTGTTTTATTTGCTGTTTACTACATCATTGTTCTCATTGGATATGCTTAAATAAAAATTCACTTTAGAAGCCGTACAATCAGAGCAACAAATAAAAGACTTGGTTTTAAACGTTTATTGTCTTAAATACAATATTTATTAGAGACAAAAGCTAAGGTCACATTAATCACGTTATGGTAAATTAAATTTGTACTGAAAATGTTTAATTTCGAAATATACCTTCTTTATCCTTGTGAAAAGATTCTGGTATCTCAGATAAGTAGCACTTTCTTGGCTAGTTCTATCTACAATTTTTCAATTTTTTTACCGATTTAGCAATAAGAGCCTATTTAGCCAGCCTTATTTGAAATTAATACTTATTAGATGAGTCTAAAGTTCGATCAATTATCACAAAACAGACTGATTTAATTAGTTACAAAAGAATTCTCGAACTTCATCAATTAACAGCTTCCAAGTTTTCATAGACCACAATTCTTTCATCAATGTTTACATAAGACAAAAACTTGAAGCTAATTACACGTTTTAAAAATACTAGCGAGTTAATATTAAAAAGGGAACTTAATTAATTTTTACTGACTTAAGTACACGGAGTAGACTAAGCACACCGACTCGAGTATTTTAACTTGGATACCTTTTTTACTACGAGCTCGTCTTGATGAAATAGGTACCGTAAAAGAGGTTTAAAATTAAATGAGGCTAATTAGCATTTAATTTTACAAGTGAAATTTTTTAAAAATATGCCTTTCGAGATGCTCTTTTTAGAGTTCGCGATACAGGTTAAAAAACGTATCCCTATTATCAAGATTAAGCAAGGGTAAGCAAGATAAGCAAATGTTTTACGGTTGTCTTAAATTGATTTGTAAAACTTAATCTCAAATTTTGTTTTTCTTTGCTTATTTGTACGAAATCACACCTGACAGGGTTTTTATTATTACTTTCCTCTATTATTCTTGGACCTTAAAGGGTTTAGACTATGCTTCAAACCTAGCGGAAAGATTTTCGCTTGTTTTTCGGCGATTCGTAAGCGTTACCGTTCGGCGAAATGCAAACTACTATTGAAACCTCCATAACAATAAATACGCAAACAACTGTGCACAAACAGTATGCACAACTAATTATATTATAAGCTGTAACTCCATAGAAATAAGCATGAAAAAAAGCAAAGGGCTTCATTGAAATTCAAAAACATTATCGAATATTTATACCATACTCTACATACTCCCCCTATACTATAGAGATAAAAGCATCAAAGAACAGAGCTATAGGAGAAACAAACAATATATTTATAAGGTAGCTCTTAAGAGGGATCAATTGTTTCCCCTTGATAGGATCAAATTCAAAATGCTTCAGAAGCCTACCACCTACTCTTAAAGCAAGATGCAAAAACGAGACGAAAAACTATAATGCGTAGTGTCGTCTCTCTCCCACAACCGAACTAACTTAACTTGAAGACGGAATAGAGATGTCTCTCCCCAAAACGCGTAAAATAATACTGTCGTGAGTAAAACCAAAGTTCCGTAAAATTGATTCAAATTGGTTCCAGATCATCATTGTCTACTGAATGTTGTCAGTCAAGTACGGCTTTTGTAAATACTTAAACGTAAGTACCTTCGGAATGTAGGTCGCCTTCAATAAATGAGGCCTGGAATTTATGACGATGGAGAGGAATTAAAATATTGGTAGTTTGAGAGGGTTTATATTGTACTCACTAGTAGTAGTCAATTTAGTATTTAGTACTATTAAAATTTAAATTAAATTAAATATTCTTTATTTCAGGCAATTAAAACCCATAACATGCATAACAAAATCATTGTGACTTAGACTATTAGAAACTAATAATAGAAAACTTTAAAATAAAATAAAATAACATAAATAACATAATATAAAATATCAAGTGCCGCGTTTAACCTTGATTATTTTTTTTATTATTATTATTTGTTCCTATAGTGGCAATAGAAAAGCATCAGATGTGTTTTTGTTCTAGCTATCACGGTTTGTGAGCTAATGCCTGTTTTTTTGTTTGGCAGGGGAAGCCTCATGGACGGTCACTTCCTTAGGGAGGAAAGCGGGTTTTAGTTGTAGCCTGATGTCGGACGGAAAGGCGGACACACGGACAGACGAACAGAAAGCGACGCCTCGGTTATAGGTTTCCGTATATACCCTTTGAGACCGAACGTTAAAAATTATAAAACACAATTATCACAATAAAGTCACTTTTAAGTAAACAATGTCTTAATATGAACATCAATTTCTTAAAAATTCACTACTGACAATACCACCACTCCCAGCGAACTTGCTAATGCATTCGATTATTTACGTACTTTTCAAGTTCCCAGCCAACGCTTGTTAAGCCAGTCTTTCATCCTTTTACTGTTATTTACATACATTTCAATATCAATTTTACAAAGAGCTACGTCAAAAGTATGCAAGTAAAAAATATGGCTGCAGGAAGCTATATTGAACGAGAAGCAACCATTTTCAAGTAATGCATTAATTTTATAGAGCACTTTAACAAAGTTACTGAGGCGGAAAGGTGAAAAGAACTCCTTGCGGTGTAATTACGTTGTCTCTGAATTATTATTGCCTGTGTAATTTCTTTTTAAAACAAAATTTAAATGAATCTATATTTTTGTTTCTTTATTTAAAGTGTGAGCGTTATAATAAAGTCAATTACAGAATGTACTTTCGCTTGGAGTTTATAAATCTGTGGACACGCTGTCTGCACTTGCGACCTCTTTTTTCAATTGTAGTCCGTGCCAGATAACACTTAAAGCGAGTTAAGATGAATGCAATAAATAAATGTTCTCGTTTAAATTCATTTGGGTGTTATTTGTCGAGTTTTGTTAATTAATAGGTGTAGATATGATCTTTTAGTCTCATATTTTAAACGATTAAACTGAATTAAGTCAAGCTTACTTTTCTGTATGATTCATTTTTTTCTGTTAAAAGTTGAAATATTATGCAACATTAATCCTAAGCCCTAATAAAGTTTGCCATAAGTTTTTGACCCAGTGAATTCAGGTTACAGAACTGCTCATCCAATGTTTCCCATGGGCGTCGTAAGGGTTGAACTGAGGGACTGCGTCATACGGCGGACATCTACCTGTAATCTAATACACCATGGCCTTGGCATTAATCCTGGCTGACGAAAAGAGATTTTCGCAAAAAGGTTTCCACTAAGATTCAACTTTTGATTCAAAAAAAGAAAAATAATGATTTTGTTACCGATATTATTATTCCAGCTCTAAATATAACGGACCCCGTTCTTTTGACAAGTAATACCTCTCATAGAACGGAAATTATACGAGTCTTAAAGCTGTATTATTCAGGGCAATACGTAATAAAACAGCTTAAACATCATATAAGCCTCTTGGAGTAATGAAACAGCGGCAGTAAACTGTCGGTTATCGCCATTCGCCCTGTCACAAAGAAAATCAAATGGAAAGACAACATTAAATCAGCTGGGACGAATGGAACGACTTTTGAAAACTTTGATTCATTTGTTTTTCATTGCCCGGTTCAATTGAATGCTGAGAATACATTAAGAAGATAGTTGTTTAGCATTGGTTTTGAGATATATTACGTTTTGTGTGTCAAGCAAAAGTAATTAATTGTAGAGAATTATACTGGGTATTGTAAGGAGAAATAAACGTTTACAATAATGTGTGCCTGAAATGAAAACATAAATAATATTTTTGTTTCCAATTCCGATCCAATCGCTTCCTACTCACACGATATGAATTTACTGTTTCCACTGAAAAGTAATAAAAGATGCAATATTTCAAAAATACGAAAGCATTTTGTTATTGTTTGTAGCACTAATATCTGAGAGAATGTCAGCTCGGCACAATTTACAATGGCCCGCGTTCCAACCCGCCACAGACAACCAATATTTTCGTTCACGAAAATGTCAAAGTAAATGTTATCGGCCCATAAATGCATGGAATTTTTATAAGGAAATATTGACTTTGGTACCTACGCAGCACAGTTAGCTTATCTCAGAGGCTCAATAAACAAGGATGAGTCGACATCCCTTCTGAATAGGGTAATGCTTATCAATCCGAGATTTAGTTTGTTCCCTCTCGATTCCAAAGCTGAATTGTCATATTCGCTTTTGAATTCAGCTGATAACAATCATGATAATAGAAAAAAGAACAGGGAGCTATTGAAAGAGGTTCGTTCAAGTGTTTCGCTTCTCCTTTTCGATCTTGAATAATACCTTTTCCGCTCGCAGTGTACAACAGCTGGAAGGCAATTGAAAAGTGTAAAGTAGGCAAAGAGAATCAAAAGGGTGAGAGGAACGAGAAATTCATAAAGGTAGGATTGAACTAAGAGGGAGTCAAATTCGTTTGTTTTTTGTTCTTACCTCAACAAAATTCTATTTCGACAAGCTGCAAAGGTAAATTGCACTTAATTATTATCATTTTGTTTTGCCATATTCGCCTACTTGGATTCTAGATTGAATATAATTTTCCTATACTCTCTTAGTTATCTTTAAAACGTTTTCGTTTCCTGGGTTAATTAAATACAATCCGTAAGTCATGTTCCATACTTTTACGTCCGTAGTCGGTCAAAATAGGTAAGATCGTAAATCAAAAGTTAGCGCAGCGGAGCACGCCGGCTATTCTTCAATACTTCCCCGGGGGCACGCTCACTACATAAGTAATTCCTGTCTGAATATTTCCTATGTTTCGGTAACAAAAAATTGGCGCGCCCTCGAGGCAAAAGTTTTCGTGAAAACGTCGTTTTGAAGATATTGGATTTTTTGGTTACCCGAGACTTATAACGCCTCAAGGTCTTATCTATTTGCGATGAAAGTAATACAAAATAAGTACAGCGATATTATTCAAAACCTCCTGGTTTATGAGTCATTTTATTTTAAAAAGAATTTTACTTTGACTATTTGCAGAGAAATGATCGTTTTAGAGTTTCTCCTCGTAGTAATTTACCTGATGCGAATTAGCAAAAGTCCTCAACAACTATTTTCACAAGTAAAGTGAAGAGCAAAAGGCGGCTATTAGTACAAAGGTTCCGGGACAAAAGAACTAACGACCGTCGCAGCGGTAATTAATGAATTCATTACCTTTTTAATTTCACCTTCAGGGATATTAATGAGTTCTCCAGTAGACTGTACCTGTTTTGTATAAAATTTACTGAAACGCCATCGCCAACTCTTTCAGGTGTCAAGATAACTTCGTTAATAGATGATCGATGGTCTGTCGCGAAACAGATTTTATCTCGAAAAACGAGCTTAAACTGGAGCAAGGATTTTGAAATGTTGATAGAAGCTCAGACTGAACACAAACTGCTAATTCTGTGCTGTTTTTAATAAAATAATTTATGTTCGTTTTACCAATTTTTGACTTCTTGACCACTAATTAGAAGTGATAAAAAAACTGTGAAATCTTGAGGGATTAAAACTGTATGCGGTATTACAGTATGTACAATACACGTGAACGTGACAAAGAGAGATATCTCTTACAAAAAATACATTTTTCCGAGAATATTTATATCATCCAACGTTATGAATGTTCGGGCAGAATGTAGAATTCCTCGGATACTAAAAAGATCATATATTAAAACGATATGTTCACATTAACAGCTGAACGAGCTGTGAATTTCATTTAAAGAAGCCATTGATTTGATTTGATTCGTTCACCAATCGCTCGCTGCCCGTTTGCCAGCGCAGAGAGCACTAGATTTAAACGAGTTTTACTCCAAGAGCAATCATTATTATCCGCTTTAACTTCTCTTAAGTGAATTCCCACTTATAAGTTTTAATTGATCATTTTAAAACTATTATGAGGAATACGCAGAGAATGTATTGTAAGAAGCGGTAGTAAATGATTCTGAATGAGTGAATGCCTTTTATACTTACCGTCAGTAGCTCAGTATTTTCGAATTCTTTCGAAGAATCGAGTCGGTGGTCGCTGAGAGTTTATCGGGAAAGTTTTCCGGAGCTGTGGCCTAGTGAAATATTCAACTTGTTAGAAAATCGCTCGGTATGTCGGTGAATGGGAAGGAATCAATAAGTCGTGCAATAATTATGTACCTTAAGTGATTAATTTAAGGGCAGGAGCGATAAAAAACAGTCACGTATTTGCTGAATTCGACAAGCCCTGGAAAGCACTGTGGAATAACTTGAGAACTTCTAAATATGCTCGTGGACATTTATAAATAGTTTTGAGAAAGGGTAACCGATTTAGTACTTGCTCTGAAGTTTACAACAATAGTGTCTAGTCTTAACAACTCACCGAAACAATATATAATTAAAAAGGTGAAGATAAATGAGAAAATATTCCCTTATTGGCCAATGAAAGTGGCGGCCCGGCATTTCTTCATAGTTATTTGCCTCTAAAGACCAGTAAACAGAACACGATATTACAGTGAAAATTGTTAAAATAAAAATTGATTTTTATGTTTCGTTTCTTTTCTTATTTACGTACGAACGGCGTTTTCAATCCATGTTCAATCAATTTGCATGTGGCCTCCATCGACGCGCTCCAGTAGCGAACTTCCGAAGGGCTACCCTTTTTATTCTCGAGTTATGTGATTGAGCTCATCGGTATTCCTCCCACAGCTTCTGAAGTTTTATACTTAATAAAAGACACGCACACGGTACAAATAATGCGAAGGCTATTTTGTTCTTTAATAACGGTCTTTATTCCAACTAAATAAGTTTAGTGGACAAGAAATGGGACGCCATCTAGATGAATGTCACGTAATATTTTTTATAAGGTTTATACGTTTTACCACAAGTAAGAATAGCTTTTACATTCTAAAATTATTTAATATTTAAAGGAAAAATATGCTTCTTGACAGAGCTAAGCTTGAGAGGATTTCAGACTTAATGCCTTACTGTATTTGCTTCGCTTTTAGGGTACTGTACTGAAGAGGTTAAAAACGGAGTCCGATTACTGAGGCACTACTGTTTGTCAGTCTGACTGCCCGTATGTCACCAGAATATATCGTATGAAACAAGATAGCGATCGAGATTAAGCAAGCAGTTAATAATAGCGGCGGATTAAGATAGCAGTTGTAACTGTCATACATTTTTTGTATGACATCATATAAATTTAGGGGTTTTACAAGCCGTACAAAGTAAACAAATTTATCATTTAACCGATTTTATTTTCTTTTGCCTATTTGTACAGAACCCTCGGTGTCGCAAGTACGAGTCGCGCTTAAACACTTATTCTATAAGTGTTTTATTTAGATAGGCGTCTTATTTTAAAATTTATACGTCGAGAACAAATTTAACATAAAAATAGAATTCTTTAAAAAAAATAAAAGCTGTTCACAACCCGAGCGTTCAGCAACAAAGTAAATGTGACAACCACGACTGCCAACGTCACCAACAATTGATCGATCAAATAAAATAAGTCCGCTTGCGTCCCGTCCAACTGTAAGCCGGCTTAGGCAACACAAACACTCCAAGAGAAACACTTCATAAAGGTACAAAGAGCCTTATAATATTTCGTCTAGGTACATAAACCGCGTACAATTTGCAAATGGAAAACGAGCCAATTTAAATTTTACGCAACGCTCGCGCTCAAAAACGTTTCCTACGGACACGAATTCCCTTTCTGCGAACGTCATACGAATGAGCGTAAAAGGGAATTACATAGTAAAGCGATGCTTACTCTTTTACGGCCGAAAGATCGGGAAAATAAAGTTCTTTTTATTGCCATCGGGTTTACAGCCCTAGTAATAGGTGAGTTTGGTGGAGTCAGCGTTTATAATTCCTGGGCACTGCACGTCGCTCGCATGCACACTTCAGACTAGAATGTTACGAGTATGTTCTCTATCCTGTCTCAGAACACTCGAGCCACAGATTATGTGGAACATTGTAGCATTACCAAGTGTTGCTTCTATCTGGGTCGCGAGCTGTTCTTTGCCATCTTTTATTAACGCCTGCAACTTTCTTGACCTCTGCTCTCGATACGTCGATATCGTTTTTCGTTTAGATGTATCGGCGTATTGACTATTTAATGTTATTTTATTTATTCACTTGAACAGACGGAGTTGCATCAAAGTTTCTAGAATAACAAGAGTGAATTAAAAGCAATCTGCTAAACGACAAATAACTGTTTGCACAATAGTTTAGTTCTAGTTTTTGTTATGATAAAACTATTATTTGTAATTACAGCTTTGTGCTATACCAGTGCTTGTAGGAAACGGCCATTAAAATAAGTGTAATTAAGATGAGTTAAGGAAACGGGACATTAGTCTGCACGCGAGTCTTGTACGTACACAGTAATTAACGCTACTTTTACAGGTAGATAAGAAAAATGTACTTGTTATATAACATCATGGTACGCATTATTATAATATCTTTTGTGGAGTGAATGCATTATTATTGTATCGATCACCTGACTAGTTTCGGACCCAACCGGAGTCCTTAACCACGGGCTGAAGCGGTCGCGATGCGAAGAAGTTTGTGTGGAAATAACATGTTTTTTTTTTTCACATATTTGCACAAACAGGCTGATGATGAAAAAGGTCTTACTGGGAGACAGAGATAAAAAAATTGCTAGTAATATTTACGATACGCAATTTAGCAGTTATAATATAACGATGGAGCACAAATTCATTCTTATTTGGTGCGGAAAATACGCGGCCATGCCATAAAAAAATTAAAATATCAGCATTAAACAAAACGTTAATTTGAGACGGTGCCCAATCAATGACCCATACTAATCATTTGTGAGCACAAACAAACAAACAAACAAGTTATTGACGCTCAAATAACAAATACATTAACATAACTTAGTGGGATTTGAGAACAGTGGATAAACATAACGGTAATACAACAATGTTATTCAAAATTATCAAAGTTACTTTAACGGCCTGGAGCGCAACACTGAAATTAAATTCCAATACTCATTGGCTTCCAACGAGAGCCGTCATAATCAATACAAGAGGAAATAAGTTTAGCCCCGAGTCGTGGCAAACAGGTCAAAGTTCGTTACTTTCCTCCAACATAGTTTTATTCGAGTTATTTTAGTGTTAAAATATTGGAATTCATATTTTCTTGAAGGAAATTTTCCATTGACTTGACAGAAAAGGGAATTATATGTTAAAGTTACTTTTGTTATATAATATCAGACCCAACACCCTGTGGGTGTTTTAAAACCTATGAGACTCAAAAATAAGGTGACTTTGTATTTGCGAAATAATTACTAAAATTGGTTCCGTAGGTCCTGAATTTGTTTCCATCACAAACATCACATACTTAAAAACTCTGCAAAGCGGATACTTTTAAATTGATATAAATGTAAATATATTAATTTGATCATTGATCATTGGGTTAAGGATTTCGGTTTCCTAGTTGGTAAAGCGATTGATGCGTTGAACCCAGAATCACGAAAACCAAATGCTTGAAGTTTAATTATATTCTAAAAAGAGTTCGTATTTAGTAAAAGTACTGTTTTTTTTAAATCCCTCTGTGAATTAAAGTTAAAATTACTGGATAGTTCCTTGGTTAAGTCCGTTGGTAGTGTTTAAACAGGATAAGGGTTGACCTGATTCAGTATCTTTGTTTAATTCAAGCTTTTAACTGATACAATCGGTTTTGTGGACCGTTTCTTTATATTCCATTTTAAATAAATCCATACTGTAAATTTTGTTAAGTTTTTAAAATTAGCCTTTTTTAAATGCCAGTCTTAGATCCTGCTGCTCACCAAAAGCCTCCTCCACTTTTTCTTCCAGTCGTCTCCATCTTCTGCGATTTCGGGCCGCCTGTGCCTCACGCATTTGGGCTGATCATCACACGACCTTCGCTGCGGACGACCAGGGCGCCGATGTCCTGTCTCTGGCGTCCAGCAGTAGTAATAGTAGTAGAAATTAAAACTGCACGTTCATCTTAAAAATTTGTTCTTCTTCTCACTCAAGCCTATACTTATAGCCTTTACTTATTTATAATACGCGTTTATAAACTTTATTACTACTATCATAAGCGAAGGAACGATTAAGTTTCGCTCGTATTGTTAGGGTTAACTTCAAAACAAAGCGGTTTGTGGCTTCCATGTGACGCAGGGATGTCATGCGCGGGTTTATTGCGTCTCCCGCGACAGTCGCGGTTATAATTAATACATGGAGTTGTGGTACCCCTTTTTTAGTCGACAATTGTTTGTAAGGTACCATGACAAACTAGATTTTATTTTTTGGTTTGAGGTACCAGTTTTTAAATAGCTTCACTGACACGGATTTTTGGGTTTTGCATAACTCTATGCAGAATAGTAGGATTGTAATTATAATAATGGATGGATACAATGACATCAACATAGTTGTCATACTATCTAAAATGACTCAATTAAATTCTTACTGATTTTGAACATAATTGAAAAATATTGATAATATAGTCAATTTTTTTATTAGTCCCGCAGATTGTTGTTATTTTCGTGAACTGTAAGCTAATTAAAATAACCGATTATATTTCTCGGGTCTATAACATGTTTCCCAGCTAAAATCATTGGTTCATTACAAAGCATCGAAGCTCAGAAAACCATATTTCGGCAGATCCTTGAAATCCCAGTTGAAAAACGACATACCTAGGTAAAGACATAACTTAAGGGAATCTCTCCACAGTTAGCGGCGAAGCTTGGTAATTCATAGCTGGGGAAATCTTACCCGTGGCTGAGTAAGCAGTTTCCGTTGACGTGGGATAAAAAGTGCCGAGTTAACCTGCAAGCGGGGGTACTTCAGGAGAAAATGTATATTTTATTTTTGTGTTAAGTAAAGAGGTTATGATTAATGTTTTAGTAAGCATTTTTCATTTTTACATTGTATCAAGATTTGACGAAAAATCGAATTATCCCTATTTATTTAATCTAATTATCTCCCCTATTGAATGTAAATGAGCTTTGTTTCGTCTCATTTGCAACAGGCCTAAGAATAAACATTGATCCATTTCTCAATATGTAGAAAACCGTTTAATTTATTATAATCCTATTTAAAGTAACATCAATAAAATCTACTGAACTAAAAAAAGATTTGAGTTGGTAATACCATACAAATTATATATTCATGTGTTCGTAAAAATTTTACGTATTTTATTCCATGCTGTCGGTATGTATCAGACTTCGTCGACATGTATCTCATGTCAAGGGATTATAGCTGCTTTTATGAATACCATAGTAAAAATTTTACAACCCTATTGAATATTTCAATTTTATTTTTAGCTTTTTATTACGAAATTTTGTTGAATTCATTTAGACTGATGAAAAGATGTTGAAAACAAAGTCATTTAGGTGATCACTAAAATTACCTGAAACAGTCTCGTTGGTGTGAAGTGATTCTTGATTAGTAATAATGTCAGCAATAAATCGTTTATCAAAATAAAGAATTTGGACTTATAGACAGTTGAGCAAAGCTTATTACGAGATACAAGGGATACGGTATACGTAATGCTCACTAAGAAAGAAGCCGCTCTCTAGCAGCAAATAATCAAGACTATGAAGACTACAGTACAACGCACTTAGCCACATGCACCACAAGACAACCAGTTTGAAAACAGAAAAAAAACCAATGACTATGACAAAACATATTTATCGTATCATAAATAACAATATACATTCGATTAAAATACCCTGCTTCGTCAAATACGTACAGCGAGCCCAACAAATGAAATCCCAGCAACTGATATCGCAAATCTGGAATAGTAAACACGAATTTGTAAAGAAAATGCGCCGAACTGGAAAAGGATTGAGTATCAAAAGATGAGTCGAATGCTTCACTCTCTTCAACTATTTTCCTTTTAGATTAAATCAATTGGAAAACATAAGAGGGTCAAAATATTTTGTGATTGCCAAAGCTTCATTGTTGTAAAAGACTTGTGGTATACCTTTAATATAGCAGGTTATTATTTCTAATGCTGATAGACATAAATCCTGTCTAGTCTATCCAGACCTTTAGCCTAGTTACGAGTATATATATAAACTCGTTCATGTGAAAACATTATGTTAAAATGTCACGTGACTTTGATTTGTCATCTAAATAGATACAGTTTCCTAAAGACGTTAAAAATTGTAGAAACTTCATTTGGCTAGAGGAGCTGAAGCCGCAAAATTTGATTCTACGGTCAACGTTATTTTAAAATCTTAAGTAAATTACAAATCTCTTAATTCTCCAAGAGTTTATCTTCTCTAATCTTTCAGAACAAAATTCAGTTCAAACAAGTCCCTTTAAGCAGCAACTTAGTTAAGAGACAAGATCCAATGCTAAAAGGGTTTACTTTCTGACTTCTCGCTTTGTGAGAGTTAGCGACAAAATTTTCTTGTTGTTTTATATGAACGTCAAAATGTATGTGAAATGTTCTGCTAATTCATATAAGCATAACTTAGTACGAAAATGTCTTCCAAATTCATATTAAGTAGCTATCTTTCAAAGAACTATGTAAGTCATTCAAGTAAAGGCAACATTATACATAGAAGTTAGTCTATTTTTACGAATCCCACGTAAATCAAATACTACATGAGTTAAAAATACCCAAAAGGATTCAAATAAATAGCGTAGGTAGTCTCGTTACACGAAAACATTTTCATTCCTATCGGACCGAAATAAAAGCGTGCGTTTGAAATACGAGCAACAACCTAACAGGTAAAGGGTAACAGGTAAGTAATTCTATTTGTAACAAGAATACGAATCAACAGGAACTTCAATGGCCTGGGCCTGAAGATTGTGGAAGCGAGACAAGGTATTTTAAAATGTAGAGCTCCGTCTTGCTCTATCCACTGCAGCAGAGGTCTGTCAACGAGAGCTGGTAGAGACTCTGATTCAGTTTAATTTTAAAGAACGCTCGTACCATGCGCCTCCTTTGATTTCCCAAGAGTGTGGAGTTACAAGCTGACGGTTTGTTATGAGTTCCCATACGGAAACTCTTCGCAGTTTAATATAGTCACACTTCGATATTACTTGAATTTGTAGCAGGTAAATCGAAATTATTAGCCGTTTTATTTTTGGACTCCTTGGTGTGTTTGACTTAAATTTACAACATGCAAACAAAACCTCGAGGAGATTCTTGATATAAACGAGATTATGAGAGATGAGAAGAAGACCTGTTACTTAGATAGAGTAGCTAAGTCAAAGAAGTCTATGCTCTACAGTACTACACACACGTTATAATACCCATCTCAATATACCGTTAAACGATGTTCTGGCAATAATTTCGAGTAAACATTTCCGCCATTGCACTTTAATGGGTTCATATGAAATTCAGTAGGTCCATACGATATACAATTGGTAGGCTTCATATTGATATCATAGAACCCTTTATGTAACCGGAGCTGACGCAACTAGTTTTACGGATTTTTTATTATTTAATATTCAGAAAGCGCTGCGAATCGGAAACTATATACGTATACACAATTAGTACAATAATAATTATTTTATTTGTATTGTAAATAATTTAACAGAAGCCGAGCCGACATTCAATAACATTAAAAGGTTCTGAACAATGCAAGAATTCTTTATAATACACGAGTTAAAACAGACCGTGGAAAAAGGCAACTTTTTGGATAATAGTAATCATTACAAAAATATGCAGGTGTCAATCAATCTGTTTCACCATTTATCTTTAGTATTATTGAGAAAAAAAAAACAAAAAAATTAGGAAACTCATTGAATATATTAATAGCTTTATTTTTACATTATATCAAATCGTTGCTTCGTAAACATTTTGCTATTAAAATACAATCAGGATTTATCTGAACTGAGGTTTTTGAGCAAAACTACCGATGCTTACCATTATTTAAGGAAAATGTTACATTTATCAGGCGTTTTAATATAATTAAAGTTAAAAAGTATACAAAATGTAGAGTCTAACTTATGTTTATTATCTTCAGGGTCTTTTTTCCTCTGAATAAACATCAACGAATGTCTCCTCCCGGTTTCTGTTGAGTGGAACGGAATACCAGACTGGCTAAAACCCAACCATGTTCCTTCTTCACTATTTGTATACCGGGGCCGCGGTAACTTTTTCAGACAATCCCGCAGGCCCAGTAGACATCAACCCTAAAAGGCTCCACAGAGCTCGCTGACATCTCTTCGAGGCCCGCGTGGAACACGCACGCACTGTCCGAAACGACAGACCCTGATGTCCTGATATCGAGTTCTCGAACCAGCATCGGCGTCAGCTCATGATTAACGACCCAGGCTTAACAAAAATAAACTTGCCCCTGGAAAGATCAATTAATATCTTCAATACCCTAAGTAAAGGCTGAATATAGTACCCACTGAAAAAAACACTAGGTACTATATTCGATTACCCAATTAAAAGTTCCATTGGCTTTAAGAGCTTTCGTTAAGCTACTTCCAAATGAATGGCTTGACCCAAATTAATGAAGTATTCGAAAAAGGCTAGCTCCAAAGAGGCCAAGGAATCACAAAAGCTCAAGCTGAACGCTATGCGAGGACCGATAAGGCTCTAATAAAGGCTTAAAACAATTCCAGTTTTAAGTTCCCAATTTTAATTTATAGCACCATCTGACCTTAAATTATACAGCAGAAGTTAGTAGATTTTGACAATATAATTATCGTTTTGAGAAACTTAAGCGACGAATGAAAATTCAAAGGTTCATTCAGTTTTAACTATTCACAGAATATACAAAGCTGATAATTAATCAATTCTCCGAATTTAATTCATTCCTGTGAAGATGTAAGTATGAAACCTCGAATTACGAAACCTCTTTAATGACAACAAAACATCTGAGCGCTGACAAAAGAGAAGGCTTAAAACTTAATAATATTTTAATTTAAACTTCGTTAAACTCTTGAAGGGTTTCTAAGCCTTGCCTAGAAGTTATTACATACGCTTTACCCTCTGCTGGCCGGGTAGAGCTTATCCTAGCCGGTGAGGTGTCGGGGTCCCTTCAACCCCCACTAATTGCGCCGTTTCCTTAGATTACATCAATTAAAATATGAACATGGAGTTGCTTAAAACCGTTGCTAATGTATTGCGTGTAATAAGCGGGGCTCAAGTGAGTACGGAGGGTATTCATATAAATTTTATGGACTCAGAAAGTAGCCCTTCTCATTTTAAAACTGCTAATTTGTTTAACTTGTGAGTTAACGTAGCCTCGTAAAATTATGACGCGACGTACAAATTTCTGGCGGTTTGACATTTTTCAGTGGAGTCAGCATTAAAATACGGTGACTTACAGTTACCTAGAGTAAAATTAGGTGGTAGATGACACGGCTTATTTCAAAGTTTGACAGTGTTTTTTAACGATATTCAATCTTTTAAATGATTCATTGTGTAAATGGTCAAAATAGGTATTTATATTTAAACCATGCAATAACGTACATGTTTCCCTGTTCATAATTTTTGTACGGTCTTTTAATGTAAGTACTAATTATTTTTCTGCCATGGTCTTGGTTCTGCTTCTTTACAAAAGATCGACCAAGACTTGGTCGATATACAGTACTATTAACCTTATTTTTTGTGAGCCGTTATATTATGATTATCATAATATACTAGATTTACTTCTTTACCATCGTTCTAGTAATTTGAACGCTTAAATACAATACTAATCAACTGCTATCTCCGAATCATTCAGTGATTCGACGCTTATTCTGTACACGAGCATACTGCGTAATGTGAATCCCATATGGTATTTTTAAAGCACCTTGATGGACATTTAACTTACAATCCATTAATTTCCTGTTCGTCCATCCGTTTGTGACAAATGTGGGGTTGTTTGATTAATTTGTCGCTGGGAGTATGCAAAGGCACAAAAACGAACCGTTCCGTATATTTTTAAAGCGAACGTCACGAATATTTTATCTATTTTTATTCTTGACATTGTTGCCCTTCGCTGTTTTATTTGTATCCTACGCGTTTTATATGTGGGAACAAACAGAAGCTTGAATTATAACAAATATTTTTCGCAGCAACTTTGTTGCCGCGCTACAACTAAACTGCTACACTGTAGCAAGTAACCTCAATACCCTGTGGTGGAATACTCTACCTAATACAATTTTCTAACTAATGATGAACGTTTCGCTAATTAATTTAAACATACTTAGTTCAGCCATGAAGCTTGACCTGTGGTTGATTCTAACTATAATGAAATCTAAGTAGGGTACAGCAGGGATTCCGAGGTCAGACACCAAGTAATAAACCCTAAACTAAGATCATTTGAGAGTGGAACTCCGCTAATCCGTGATTACCAGCATCGATTAATCTTTCAAACTTAATGTCAGATCAAGCTTGAATAATGCATTTGGGAATGAAAACGTAATTCAACTGGGATTAAGGGCAACAAATGTTGAAATGATTTTTGGAAATAAATGAAATTTACTTTAGGTTAATTAATTTCGGATCTGTTTTTGAACATATTAATTTTACGGTGTGGTAGTGAATAGAAATGATTGTTTAAGGATGATAACTGAAAGTTTCTTGCATAAGGGCTGCCCAACGATTTGGTATAAACTGTTTTTTTTGTGTATGTTATGTTATAAATAAATAATTGTTTTTTTTAAACACACAATCACAATACAATTGGCACGGCTAAGAGTCTTGTGACACAATTATTAAAAAAGAAACGATGTTTCCCAAAACGTCACATCATCCTGATATTTCGTTCTCAAAATCCATGGAACAAATCAGTATTTGTAATTACTTAAAGATAGGCTGGTGTCGGCTGGTTCAGCATGATTCAGGGCCTTTTGTGTCCGCCTCAATTATCTGGTACGACCATAATTACAGGTGAATCGGCCCCGGAATCCTTGCGGACTCAGCTTTGGTTCAAACAGATTTAAAGACCGCCATCTGGTATTGGCAGAATCGGAAACATTTTCAATTTTATGTTTTCTGAGAAATTTGAGTTGTTTAACGTCATGTCTCTGATTTACCCGCTTAATAACGAAAATAAATGTTTATTTCTGATCAAGTATTTGTAAATTTTCAATTTTCATATTTTCGTTAAGCTTTGTTTTCATAAGAATTTCCAATTTTCAATTTTCCTTTTCATAAGAATTTTACAAAATACTTCAGAAAAATTACAAAACAATATATAAGATAACGTCACATAGACACAAAGTAAAATTAAAAAAAGATCCCAAAAAAAGTAAATCTGACCGAACCAATTTATCTGATAAAGAGCTAAGGTGCCATGTAATAGATATTATATCACCCTTGTTACAAAAACTAATGATCTTGAAATGGCTGGAACGATTTTGGCAAAATAAATCTAAGAACCAAACAAAAGACAACCGTTTTCAAATAAAAAACCGTATCCAAATCGATTCATCCGTTTAAATGCTACGTTGCAACATATAGACACACATACACCATTTTCTTGCGTTGGAATTTGAAAAGAAATTCATTTTGTACATTTAAATACAAAAAACATAGTGACATAACATACTCAGTGCCATTTGTGTTTAGGTAGCAGCGTATATCTTGAGAGTGTTTACCTAGCTGCTATGTTGACGTCACGTTTGTAAGTTGATAGCACTCAAAGGCGGGCTAGCTAACAGAGGCAATTCCATAGAAGGTGGAGGGCTCCGATAGATAAATAAAACCACATTTAGTTCACCTAAATATACTCTTTTGATGTTCGATTGAGTTGAAATTGGTCATAAAGGAGGTACTTATGAATTGAATTAAGTTTTGGGATGTGTAGAACTGTATATATTTTTATATATGACGGCGAATGAACAATAGAAATCAAGTGTTTGTAAGTCGATTGAGTAAAAAGGTTCAGTCTTTTTTATTTTTCATAAAAAAGGAGAAAAATAGAAGCATATCAAAATTAAGGACGGTAAAGAAAATGAAGTCGGGATTTAAAAAAATGCTGAATATTATGACGTCACGAGAAGTTCCCAATCAAAGTTTTTGATCTAATATAATATTTTCTGAAAATCGATTTGACATCATTTCCAAAAATACCTGCCCAGTGTAGGACTGACCTTTTCTAATCTAATATAGGACTAAAGCTCATCTATTTATATTAAGGGTTGTTAAATTTAACTGCTCCTGGTAGCCTTCAGTGCCATTCTTAGTCTCGTGACTACAATGGAAAAAAAGGCTACCAGGGCTTCAGAACGCCAAGCATATTATCAGCTTCGTCCTAACACCCTACAAGAAATAGATAGATAGATAGAATATTCTTATTTGCGCACATCATCAGTACAGGATTGGATACAAATAAATAGCAACATGGTACCACAATGGGCGGTCTTATCGCTAAGAGCGATCTTTTTCAGACAGCCTTTGGATGGGCTTAAATCAGGAGGAACAGAATTTGTATACCGTACAAGGCTGGCTTCCTAAGACCCGCAGAGGTAGATACATTACCGTCTTTGCATGGATTAATAGACATGGATTTGAGGTCGATATAACGCCTCGTTGGTTTAATAACGAATGAGGTCATGTTCGATATTCAAACCAAGTGTCGCGTATCGGAGGTTGCTGAATACAGTTTGATTTGCGATCACTTGTGTCCATTTTATTCGGCATAGAGAGCATCTTAATGAGTTTTCAAATTAAGAGTGGCTTGGTGTCCGAGATCTTGTGTCAGAATTTTCGCAGAATTCTAAGTCTCTTGTTCTCATATAAATAAGATGTCCTAATGTTGAGTAATTTGTGAGTCATTATTTTCATCGCTTGGTCGTTTTTCAAATGTTATTTTATTACATAAGCTTTGAGAAACCTATTTTGATAAAGTAAAAAACCCACACAAACAATAAATTTAAAACTGATAATAGTCTGAAAGTATCAGAGAGTATACGACTGATAGGCATTCGGTCATTTAATGTAAAGCAAATTATACAACAGAATGTATTGACACCGAATTTTCATAACTTTGGAAAAGAAAGTCAGATAAAATGAATCCGTTTTAAAAAAAAAACTACCAGGCTGTAATGAACCAACATAACTAAACATTAAAAATTTTCACACTAGTGGCGGTTCAGTTCCCATTATAAGAAAGACAATGACATGTTAAAGAAAGTTCATACGGATTTTTTTTTTCAAATTTATTGTCACCTAGCAACCGATTTGTTCATCTACAGCTGGTTTGTCGCGTATCTGACTCACACTTGACTCAGTTATTACTATATTTATTATACATTTTATAAATAGAACAGTCCTTTGTAACATGAAGGGAAGTAGGTAGATTAGCCTTATCAAAATAATTTAATATCTGTGTCAGTTCAAAATAGCCTGTCAAAATGTGTAGTGTGCTCTACAGGACTTTGTTAAATATGTGTATTTTTGTTGTGACTACCAAAGGTTAGTAAATGAATATATGAAGTAGAAGTATTTTTGTGTATGATATACATAGGTTCGGAAAATAATGGAAATTAAAATGGTTAAAAAATAATAAAATTTAAAATTACATTATTTTTCGCATCATTTTGTTATTGAAAATACTTCGTTATCTTGAACGTGAAACAAAGCTTTTCTTTCTTAAAACTTTACTAGTCGGAATCGTTAAATTCATAAAAAGGCTAAAGAAATATAATTCAACACAAATTATTTTTCACCCAACAAATGTATTACCTTAAACTTGATCTTCATTTTTAGCTTGCAAAAATAGTCTATCGGTCTGTGAGTAGCATCTTAGCTCCCAATTTATCTTGGTTTTTATTAAAGGTGTATTATATGCTAGGGTTTATTTAGCTATCACAAAAATTGCTGTCTAATCGACGGTCAGATAGACAGACACCGGTGCCTCATTAATATGGTTCCCCGTTCCGTACCGAAAGGTTGCCAAACTTACTTAATAACGGTACAAAACTTGAAACACTTTATCTATCACTTAAAATTAATTATCCTATTTAAAAATAAATTGAATTGATACCTAAGCCCTATCATTCAATTTAAGTACTGTTGTTCTGGGAAGATAAGTAAAACAATTCTATTCGGGACTCCGCTATAAAATCCGGCGGACAATAAATAATGGTCCGTCAGTTTACGGGTCACATCGTAACTGCATTTTAATGTGACATGTCTGTGGGGCCCTACGTTTTATTGTTACATTCTGTCTATACTTGTGTTGACCTCGGATGTGGACATTTAGTTCATGTGTGCACTGTATTTATGATAATTTAATTCGTAAGAATTGTTATTTAATTTTATAGTAAGTCATGAAGGAATTTTGTTCACTTTAGCGAAGAGGAAAATGTGTATTTCTTACTTTTGCTAAAATTAAATTATGCAAATATAATCTTATTAATATAATAATATAATATAATATATGTAATATATCTTAATATAATAATATAATCTTTTACAATATTTTTTCTAAGTTTTCAACATAAACTTTAGGCTTCCATAAACTGCCACAGCACATTTTTGTGAATACGTCAACGTATATAATAAAGACAATAACACCACGTTAGATATTTTTTTCTTGTTTAATTGCTCTATATTGTACTTAAAAGAGACACTCGACGGTTTTTTTCCATGCGAATGATATTTTAGAGCCATGCTAGTGTTACAAGATATGTAATCTGACGGTCTAGTCTCGTCTTGCCTGATGTCCTCGAAGCGAACATTTTTGTTTACTTGTAAAAGCCACTGGAAAACGATAGTTTAGCTATGTCATGCTACGCTATGCACAAAATATGTAACTTTGACAGAAATATCACAAAATAATTTGTATTGCTATTGCTAATTACGTAATACCACCACTCTTGTTGACTAAGCTTTCTATACTTTAAACTGGTGTTAATACTTTAACTACTATAAGTCGCGATAAAAACCAGTCTATTGAATTGACATCTTGAAAGGCTTGTTTGCTTTCTGACAGGGAATGTCGCTTGAGTGAAATAGTAGTCTGAAATAGTAATCTTGTTTAAACTAGGTTCAAGTAAGAAGTATTATAAATATTATGGTCTGATGTAGCTTATTTTTGCTGTTTCCCAATGAAAAAAATGTCTCAATATGCTTGAATTTTTTTTTTCATCTTCCTTCATTCCTTCTACATTTCCACAAAACTGTCAGTCCGTCCGTCTGTTTATAGTTACACGAGTGTCTTATTTACCGTGATATCTAGACATTAACATATGTCACAGGGATGATGTATTTCTGTTGCCATTATTGCAACAAAAAATGAATGTCATTGATAAATAACAGTATAGTTATCAATTTGAAGGATGGTCAAAGCTGTTTGCAATTTTAAATTTGTTTATATTTCAAGGTCTGAATAATAATCGACCATTTTTTATTTTTAACTTACCTTTAAATATCAAAGTCGTCTTAGCTACTTGAATTAAAGTCCGTCAATGTCGTTTTCCAGATCATTTGTAATTATTGATTACACAAAAACAAACAATATTTCAAATGGGTCAATCAGTTTTCAATCAAGACCAAAATGTTACATTTAGTGCGTGTTTGTAGTGCGAATAATAATTAACAAAGTGTTGTAACACACAAAGGAACACCTCCTGTAAACCGTTTCGCCTGTCGTTGTATCGACATGGGCCAATATGTAGCGGTACGTTTCAACGCTGTAGCGACAGAACCAATTTGTAACTTCTGCCTTACTCTTGTGTCAATCAATAATTTGTATTATACCTATTGAATCCTAAAATAGGTACGACATGGACTTCTAAGACTTGTCTCAGATCACCTTTAAGGTAACTTTAATAGCTAATTAAGCTTTGTTACACTGTTGTCCCAAGATGATAGCGGCTTCTAGTCTTATCATATATGGCTGAACTTCGAATTTCACATGAAGTTGCTCTGGTTTTTTTTTGCTTTTGGGTCTTTTTAAGGTATTAAATGATGTAACGGTTTATTCACGCGTATTTATCGGGGTAGCCCGACTAGTTTCGGACCCAACCGGAGTCCTTAATCATGAGCAGAAGCGGCGGGATCGCGAGTCTTTTTAAGGTAACCGTTATTTACTTAAGTGTAGTGAAAATACACAATTTCAGTATAGCCTTTTGAAGGTATATTGGAATCGGTTTCCAGACTTGCCAGGTTTGATAATCTGAATTTACATGGAGTGATTGCCTACCTGACATAAATGGGTAACTCGGTCAACATTGATGGCTCTGAGCTCTGCTGACTATGAATAGTGAATCTCAGTTACTGCCTTTGACCAACCCAAGAACCAAATTTCAAAATTGAGACTACGAGGCAGTAAAATATATGTACCTACCAAATACCATATGGTATTCATATATATATAATATTTTAACTCAGAATACTCGCAATCGTTTTAATCCATCAAGGTATGGATATAAATGTTAAAACTCCAAGTTACGGTTAATCCTAAGCTTATTCAGTATTTAATAAATATAATTATGTAATATCATCTTATACCTACTATATACTTTTTTATATGTTCTTGAACTTATAGACTCGTGGTGGTAAATCCTAAGGGCGCCAGCTTGAGGCAGCAGGCCAGATGCCTATGTATGTAGGTAATTGATAAAACACTCTGACTACAATTAGTCCAATAAATATTTAGGTTACAATTATTAAGGTTTATTGATTAAACGTAAAATTTATCAATATCAAAATTTTACAGTAAAAACACATTTTAAAATTTAATTTCCGTTTGTTACCTTACAATATTGATTATATCAACCCGATATCAAGAAGTAAATGATTAAATATTTTGCCGTGTTCACGTACTTTGTCAACTTTCCACGTGAATTTAATGAAAACTGGTTATTTATGCGAAAGTGTCCACAGTTTAAGGCATATTAATTGCTTGCAAATAGTCACTGTGTTTCCGAGGACTGCATTAATTATATTTACTTTGGTAGAAGAATTTAATATGAGCTTCGGCTGCCCATACCAATATTAATTTGAGCTCATTATATTTTGCTTGGTGTCAGCTCCACGCAAAATAAATAAAACCGAGTTATGCGTGACTTTTTGGGGTGCACTATATGCTTTTGAATAATTATACAACCTCATTCGATTTATATGATTTAAAGCACAAGATAAAGGTACACAATATTTGTGATTTAGATGTGTATCTAATTTATTCTAATCTATAGTAACTAATTTATTTAAAACTTCTTGAGATATTTTAAAAGTATTTACTCGCTTTATTCGTTCAGATTCTTAACTTTCAATCATGTTAATGTTCATGTTAATATTTCTATTACAACAATCATCAGGAATTGCTTCTATCTAGAGTCTCAAACGATACACAGGATAACACATACGAACGTATTCCCCACCCCAATTTCCCTTAACCACAAGTCCTAAGAAATCTCCTTTGCAAAGAAACAACAAGGAAAAGTCAAGAATATAATAAGTACATATTCTTGTGTTAGAACGTTGCAGTTGACATGTTTGCTCTCCTTACCATATGATTACAGAGAGTGGGTAATACTCGTAATATATGCAGAGGGAAGGGAAGGGCCAAGGAAAATAATGTACAACACATTGGGCTAAAAATAATCTTGTTCAATTTTAAATAATGTTTCGGAACATTTAAATAGATGCCTATTTTTTACTTCAAAGTGGGGCCTGTTGACTTTGTTACTGAATGAACTAGCCAAGGGGTATCGTGTCGCCCAGGTAACAGGGTTGAGGTCAGATAGGCAGTCGCTCCTTGTAAAACACTGGTACTCAGCTGAAACCAGTTAGACTTTAAGCCGACGATGAGGTTTGCTACTGAATATTGAAAACGCATATTTTATCGACTGAAATTAATTATCATAGTTACTGGTTTATGGAGCATGAGGTCCCACAGCTGGGCCAAGGTTTCCCTCCTCTTTTTAAGGCTTATGTAAAGGACAGGTACATTTTGCCCCTCTTGCTTTTGCTCAAAATTCTTGGATTTTGAAGAGTTTATATACCTAAACAAAAGTTTACAGTGGCCTGTAGTTGGTTCAGAATTATGACGTTCAGATACTGCAAAACGACTGAAAATACTTTTGCCAGCGGTCTGAAGATTGTCTGAGAACCTAACTGACTAGAAGAGAACTTTCTACACGAATCACGTTCACCAGTTTGTTTCGGCACGTACCTCCCTAACTTCATAATTTTTATCAATATTTTTACTTAGTATTCCACACCGTACATTTGTTATTGCTTTATTAGTTTTCTTTGTTTAACCTGTTTGCTGAATAAAAAGATGTCGCGCCAATCACGTTCGGCTAATTTGGCTTCAGTGCACGTTTTACCTGTAATGTTTTATTGAGTAACCCCCGCCTACGTCGAAGCCGTTTTTTGAGAAATAGCATCCTCGTCCGCTGGACTGCGCTGACCCAGAAATTCGGGATGTACCGCGCTATAGCAATTTAGAATGACCCTATTTGGAAAGGTGAGAAGTGTTATTTTAAGTCGAAAGGTCTTTGAAATATTACTCTTGCCTACTTGCTCTACTAGGCTGTATGCGCAGTTGACGTACATTTTTAATGAGCTCTTATTTTATGATTTGCAATTGTTTTGTCTAAGCTGGCATTTAACTCAGAATTTAGTAAATTATTGGTGAGGGTTGCCATAGACGCATATAGCATGTAAAGAAACTTGTTGACATTAGCAATGCGTGTGGTGTTATTTGTTTTTAGAAATCCAAAGCCATCCTTAAGCACGAGTATAATTAGATCAATGCTCAACTAGTTTGTTCAAGTCTCGTCCAATATTTATAAGTTATTTGTATTTTTAGAATATTATTTTAAGGCACGTAAACAAAAAATCAGTTATCCAGTAATAAATTCAACATATTATTTCCTTATAAAACATAGTTCTATAATTTTAGTATTCCTAATTACTGAGTAATTTACCGGCTTGTTATCAGTATAAGGAATAGTGGTTGGTTGTTCGCTCAACAGGAAAAAACCATACAAAATGTTCTCCAAAAATGAATGGTTCATGGTTCTCGTTGTTCATTCTCTGTCGCCCATTTTGTTATTCAGACTCTGTAAAAAAGAACACTTTAAAGAATTTTTTATTCCTATATAATCCGGATGAGTTGCGGAGGTCGCTGTGTTTATCAGTGAAGGCAGAAAGAGCTGTGATAATGCAGCCGGTTGAACCGGTGCCAGTTCAAAGACGAACGAGTTCATATTTACGTCGTTCGGGACGCACGCACACAAACAACAATATCGTGAACGCTGAGTTCAGGAATGGCTAGTGACTAGAGTTTGACCGCTGGTCGTGGGTTTACAGTCCACTTTACAGCGCTGCGTGTGTGTGTGTGTGCGGCGACGGTGGAAGGCAGTTTAATCTTCGTTGTCTGTTATCTGCCGGGAGTGTTATCGCGGCGTTGCGTACTGGCGTATGTGCGTAACGACTGAACGCCACGCCCCCCAACGTCTTCCCAGCGCGGCACTGTTAAGATGCGCGCGCATTCCATTTCTAGCGTTAGGGTGAGGTCACATCCGCACGAGACTGGCGGCATCTTTTTATCAGGTCGTAAAAACAGTTCGCTCAAATTTGCTTATATTCTGATTTTGTTAGCTCGGTTTTGATTTGGATTCTATTTTTATTTTATTTATTGACGGATAGGACTGGTATCATCTTAATATTCGCTATTCATGATAAATGTCGATGAATTAAAAAATACCCTCTGTTTTTCATCAATTCAATTTTTTTCAGCCCTTACTCTATAAAAGACTGCTAAATATTCAGAGGTCAAATAACTTGGAATTGCAATTTCACCTTAATCAGAATTTTGGTCGTAATGTTCGCATTTTCGTGTAATAAAGAAGCCAACTCATAAAAACAAATGGTGCCCCCTCAACCGTCGTAAATAGTCGTTTGTACTCGAGATCGCATGTGAGCGCGACTTAACACTGTGTCGTTCGCGTGATGCGTTGGAAAAATCTGTAGCTAGAATCAGCAGCGCAGCGCCGCCGTTCGGTCGCCGAAACTAAACGTAGTACGTCACGCGTCGGACGCCGGCGGCGCCATCTAGCGGCCCGCTGTGAGCGCCGCAGCGCGCTCCTCACCTGCCTCGCGCGACATTTCTCCGTCGCGCTCGCACCAGTGCACGTAGAAATAACCTCAAAATTCTCGCGTACCAACCAATCACAAAAATATTGTATCTCGCAGTATTAATAACAGTGACTACTATCTCAAAGACGGTTAACAGTGTTATAAATGTGACGTAATCCCGTCACGGCTCTGGATTATCCCTGCAGTGTTGCTTCATAGTGATTTTGGCGAAATCGAAAGTTTTCAGGACGAATGTTCCTTTTGGTGGGCTGTCGTCGGGCAGCCCCAAAATTTTGTGCCAATATGTGGTGGTTTCTATTATGTGTTTTGAGCGTTAAAACATTGACAGTATTTGCGTCGAAAGGCAATGGAACTGTATCCGAATGTAAGTAACTTTGTTATTTATTTGATTGTTTATTATTGCGAGAAAAAAAACAAAAGAAAAATGAATATGAATTTAAATTGGTTGTATGACAGCGAAGTAATAAGTGGTGGTCGAGTTGAGTAAACAAATCGGTTTGGTATTTATGTAAATGTTTGATCGCGCGTTCTTTTTAACAGCTGGGAACACTTTTGTCTACTGCTCCGTGAATGCGCTAACTAGCTTATTCATAGCACAAACAGGTTTGTTACGTAGGTACTACCTGACGTAAACACGTGCTTGACTTTTAATACCCAGTTAAATGTTTATGTTTTTTAGGAAGACGAAGATAACAAAAAATCAAACAAACAAGATAAGATTCAAGTGATAAAGTCACGCCATAGCTTGCGATGGCTAAAATGATATGACAACGTCCATTTATAGAAAGAATTTGAAGTACATTGCATGAAACATTTATATTATCTATAATATCTATACTTACTATGCATCCTTATCAATTTTTTTGTCGATATTATAGAAAAATAACTAAACCTAAATTTAAATTGACCTAATTATTTATTACCTTCACTATTTTCATTGCAAATATTTGAATTAACATTCAATGTGAATATGTATAGATTTAAGCATTAGCATGTTTTTACAATTACTCTCTGTACAGTTTTAACAGTTAAGGTCGTGAAGCGGTTTGCAAGCTGTTTTCATGGCTAGAACAGATGAGTTGGAATTATAGCCAGATATAATGAGTCAATCGTATGACAAAACGCAAACAAATGATGTTTGATTTGTTTTTAAACATTTCTACAGTAATAATAACTCTTTGCAAACAAAAAAGTAACCTTTATAAGTATTTTGCTTCAGGATGGGAAAGTGTGATTTTTTTTAGATCCCTAATTGGCCATATTGAATTTTAAGAAGAATTGCGTATATTCGACTGGTTTTTTATTATCCAGTAATGAAAAATATGAAGCATCTACTACAGTATTTTTGCCATAGTCAGTAGCGAAAAAAAGTATGTATAGTTTTCGAATTTCTTTAAGATCCTGTTTTGCCCATCAATTGAAAATTTTTCAAATGAATAACAATAAAATACTATAGTGCTTCTTCTTATTATAGTGGTAATGGTACCGGCCAAATCCTACTGTCGGTTTAAGGGTCTTCCGATGAATAGTCATTGTGACGCCAACGTAAAACAATAATTCATTAGAAAATCGCTTTAGTGCCTAATTCTCAGCCATTGTCTGAGGCTAAAGCCGGCAGTATTGTAGTGATTTTTATCACGAATAAACCGATTTACTTTGTTATTTCTTAGTATTATCTGGATAAATATACCGGTGAATAGAATGTCATTACCAGTATGGTAATTTAAGGAAGTCTTGTGAGCGTCATAATAGCATAAATTATTGAGCGTGAGGAGAATGTTGTTGTTTGAACGAGAAACAAACTAACCAAGAACCAGTTATTATAGTTATGCTGAGAAGAAAAAAACGAACAAACTCTCGTTTTCTTCAAGAACAATTAAAATCGTCAATAGTATCAAAACGATATACGATTATTGGTTTAACATGACGCGAAACAACGTTTATACTTAGCCAAGGTTAGTGCTTAAACAAGCAACTCAAGGCCTTGCGGTTGATCCGTCGCGACGGGCATAAGTGATGTATCGACTAGTTCATGCAACTTGTAATTAATACCTACTATCTCAGAAAGTTTATCACAGATACAGTAGAATGCTTAAGAGCTATTCCTATTGACATTATTTGTGTCATCTTCATAATGTATTGTTATGTTATCAGACATTTGAGGAGATATCAGAATCTACTTCTGCTGATATTATCTTAGTGAAGTCATGTAACATATCTGAATATGTCACGCTTACTTACAACAATACTTTACTACGCACGTCACGCCTTGTATCATTCTGCTTGATATATGCATTTTGTAGTGGAAAAGTGCCAGAATCCAAAAATAGACATCCACCAACAGACGAAAGTGGCCGTAGACATTATGGTTTCCTGAATCAGTACAAAGTTCAGTAGTTGTGGCGGGTAGCCAATGTCCGAACATATTTTCGCATCATTGTTTACTATTTTTTGTACATTTAACCTTCCGACGGCATATCATGAACATGTTTACAGTGCAACAGCGGTCAGTTAATGTGACATGGAGTTACAACCGCTAAATGGGTGGTCGAGCGAAAGTAGTAACACTGTCTCAATTTTGGCACGCCGCGGCACAGCTGACGCGGCGACCATAAAAGTCTCGCTGATGAAAGAGCACAATCCCATTGTGATGGCTATAAAACCGGCTTTCAGCCCCGAGGAGGTGTCATTATATCAAAAAATGGAAAACGAATCGCACTTGTCGTGCTCGGCAAGATTTTATTAGAGAAACTGCCGACGCAGAGAATTTGTCAATCGAGGCAAATATTTATGTGAATTCGATTCCATTATAATGGAAGCTTCAGGCATTTAAACGATTCATGCATCAGCATTTTTCATCATTCATATTATTAAATCGCGAATTTCTTTCTCTATTTGTTGCCTTTTACGATTGTATTCTTGAGTGACATCGTACATCAGGAGGGTTATAACAAGACCGTGACTTGATTGGTCACTGAGCGCAATAAAATGCATACAAAGTGACGTTGAGAACCCCAGCTCGTAAGCAATGATTTACAGTTCACTTACCGTGTCCAATGTGACATTCTTACTATTAACACTGTCATTTTATTCCTCACAATCTCTGCTGATGGCCGTTTAGATACATTATACACATGCAATGAACATGTGGCAACAATGGCGTAGAAAACTAAAAATAAATAACATGAGGATAACGATGCCGTTGAACGCTTAGAAGAGAATAAGAAATCTAGACAACGAAGTTACTGTAAAGTGACTGAGCAATATTATGTTATAGCAACGTTATTACATTCCGAACGAACTGCTGCAAATAAACTTAACTTGTTTCTAATAATAGTGTCAATTAGGTATCAAGAGCGTTCGAGATGGTCCACGTAATTTCTATTGTTTAGTAGTTCTGTAATAAAATGCTTGCGATAACAATTAAGCGCTTAATGTGGTTTGTATGCTCTACTTCTAATACTAATATATAGAATAATTCTTATTACTTTAGGTCTAAGAAAGAAACCAATTTCGAGAACATTTTTTTTTCTTGTAATTTATTCGTCCAGTACCTAGATAGAATTGGGGTCAAGTACATTGTCAGTGCGGAGGGTGCCAGCTGCAAAGCTCGAAGGGACAACAGCCGATTAGATAAGAACCCACTTTTTGCCTTCGAGTTTAATGAAGGGGCACGATCTGCAAACGCAGCACGTTGCTGACGATTGTTAGGAACGAACTATTTTGGATGTTCTTAGATGAGGGAAGGACTTTCGCTTCAATTCTCATTCGTAATAGAATACCCTCGTCTTAATAAAAACTGTGGAGGCCTAATTCTTTTTCAGGTTTAAACATTTGTTTTCTGGAACAAGAAGCACAAGATCGCCTCTGGTAAAATGCCGATTAACTGTTAAATATGTAAATTGGGAATATTTTTGAAAACCCATATGAATAAAAATTTCGTGACATTCTAAGAAAGTTATCAACAAGGTCTGATAACATCTGAAAATTTTAAATGCCTCACCTTGAATATGGATGAAACAGATAGATAATGTTATTATAGTAGACAGTAATGTCGAAAATAGAGTCAAAATTATAGTGGTCCAAAAAAATCTACTTATTAAAACCTCGCTTGGCACCATTGATAAAGATGGTGTGAATAAATGAAAAAAAAGTATACTAATGTGCAACTCTAATGGTAAAATTCTAGCGAGCTACTGCTAGTATTAATATTTTATAGAAAATCTTATGACAATCAAATGGGAAATATATAAGGAAGAGTTTGAAGCAAGAAGTGTTTACGAAAATTCTTTGGAAATAAATCCAAATAATTTTATTTGTCGGCAAGATAAGATAAGATGTATTTGAGCTAAGAAAAATGGTACAACGGTTGTATAAGACAGGTATCCTCCAAGGGACTGTGTAATGGATGAAGCAAGCACTTACAAAACTGTTGGCTTTTTTGTATTTGAAGAAGAATAATGTAATTCTTCTTCAAATATAAAAAGCTAAGAGTTTCTCTGTTCTACGATTAAAGACAGGTCTTTAATCGTAGACTCAACAATATGTTCAACAATATGTTTTTGTGACTGTTTCAAAATGACGTAATTGTTTTGTTTCTGCATTAAGCTTCCGTTGGTAGATGTTTCATTAGTAATGCTTCCAATTTCGGTACGCATTCATATTTGATCATATTAGAGCTATTAATAGGTTTGAACAGATGTTGTACGTAATACGTTTTTGGCGGAACATTTTCTAGGAAGTTTAATTGGTTTTCTGAATTACTAACACGAAAACTATAAACTTAACAATCACGGAGATTTAATGGTAAAAAAATCCTACATCTTCATCTTGAACGCCGCTCCTCATACGGTATTAGCCGGTACTTCCTTACAAGTAACAGCTACACAGAATTTCTTGGTAATAGCAAAATATAATTTTCCCCGTCCAATATCACCGCAACAGTGAACCCACAGCCATCCATTACTTCGTGACGCACGATGAGGGTCCCCAAATTGGTTATTTTAGCGACTGCGTACCGACGCTCTGGTCCGACAAATTCACCAAAGAGTTTCACACGATACCGTAAAACCTATTTTAAATGGGAAGGCTTTCCTTATTTAACGTTCAAATGAATCAAATCAATTTAATCTAATGATTGATGATCGCGATAAGGCGTCCTAATTTTTACAACGATGATGAATGAAATTTTGTTCGGCGACCTTAATTACAGGTGTGTGGATTAGCGTAGGGTTAAAGGGTTAAAGGAAATATTACGTTTCAGCTCATCATGCTTCAGATAAATTTAGGATACCATCGAGTTTGTATGACGTACCCGACCTTTTCTTTTTAGGTAACAATTAAGCAAATAGGACGTTTGCTGATTTGTCAGTTTTATTTCCTTGTTGTTTTCTTACTAAACAATTGTCTTCAATTCATACACATTTGTTCGAAAACGTACTGTTGCAAACTAAGCTAGATTTTTATTTTTGTAGAATAAACAAGAAATGCAAAATACTCGTAGTTGGTGTGGGTTCTCCATTTGACCTAGTTTGCAAAGAAATGGCCATCGAAAACGGAACACATTGTTATTTTTCGATCAACCTTTTTCGAAGTCCTTCTGAAATTAATTCCTTACAAAGGATTCAAAAATGTTATTTGAAGTCCGACAACATAATTGCTTGTAACATTTACTGTTCCTTTTGGGCCTCCACATACCTAAGTAAAATTTCTAACATTTTACTAATATTACGTTCCTAAAAAGTGTCATACCAAAAATAGTCGGATAGTATAGAATATATATAGGATAGAAGCCATTACCAATTCCCTTAAAATTACTTGCTAAAGAAAATTCTTAATAGTATGAGTGTAACAAAAAACCCTAACTGTCCATAGTTTTTAAATTTAACTGTATTTTTTTGAAGAAATTTCAACTGTTCAACTTAATTTCTAAAAAACAATCTATTCCGTTGTTAATTTAAGATTCAGACAAATATTAATATACTACGTTTAATAAATTTCCTGACTAAGTGAACAGCTTGAATATACTCGTAGTTGTATCCAAGTTAGTCCCAAACCTACTCAACTCTTCCATTAATTGCAAGCAAGTTGTATCTGTACTAGTTTTGTTAAGCACATGTGCTGCTACTTCTTGTTTGTGATTTGTTCTATACACTTGTGTTAGGGGAAATTCTCTGTTGAATACAAATTGAATTATATCTTCATAGTAATTTTCAACTTTAATAACTCTAAAATGTCTTTCAATAAAATAAACAACGAATTTTGAGAGATTAGAGCTCATTTCAGGAAGTCCGGTCAAATTCTTCCAGGGAATAAAATCTAGACCTGGCTGATTAAAAATTAAAACGCTTTCTGCAGTACTAACATTTTGTGTTTTTCCAGCTAATAGTGACTGCTTTGCAAAGCCTTTTGCTTAATTATTTCATGTCTTCCTTCCCTTCATCACCTATAAACCAGAACTCGCTTCACTCAGTACATAGCCTAGCTAGAAAATTACGTACCCTCGTGTATATTATAAGCATGTCATAATTATCACTTCTAGTGTGTGAGAATCGTGTTTCCTAGATAACTGTTTCTGTATATTTGTTTAGTGTTTATTTTCTTTATATGATAATTACATTATGTAATTTGCATCGCACATTTCTTGGAATTCATGTACCTTGGCATTTCATTGAACGTAGTTAGCGTATTTTGTAATTCGGTTTTATATTACCTATATTTTTCATTATTGTGATCTACCGAATCAACTTTTTAATATTTGTGATAGAGTAAATACCAATTTATATTAACACTAGCTGTTGCCCGCGACTTCGTCCGCGTGGGTAGAAGATATAAGTTATGATTTATACCTGCCCTATTTTTTTCACATTTTCCATTGTATCTTCGCTCCTATTAGTAGCAGCGTGATGATATATAGCCCATAACCTTCCTCAATGAATGGTCTATTCAACACAAAAATATTTTTTCGATTTGGACTAGTAGTTCCTGAGACTAACGCATTCAAACAAACAAACTCTTCAGCTTTATATAATAGTATAGATTTACTACGAAAAGGATCTTGGAGCCTGCTTTTGAAACATTATATCTTAAATGTCGGCTATCCACGCTACCCAGTAGACTAGTAAAGTGGTTTCATATGCTTCTGAAATCCTGTCATAGGCTTCTATACCGAAATATGTCCGGTAAGGGACTTGACCGGTTTATCCATCCGTCGGCCTGCAAAAATGCGTTATCTCATGAACTGTGATAGCTAGACTTTTCAAATTTACAGGCGATGCATGTCTGTTACCGTTGTAACAACAAACCTAAAAACAATGGTCCAGATGAGTAACAAAGTTGAGTAAAAATACATTTGTGGCTACGAGAGCGACTCGCAGTTGATCGGTTTTTCCAAAAATGTTATTTCCTCATTCGGCTTTTGTTTTTGCTAACAGTCGTAGGCATCGCATCTAATGTGGCTTCCACGACATTATCATTCATATTATTTGACGTTCCGTTTCTGACCATACGATAACCGCTCAATTAAGGGTCCGTGCCAAGTCCAATGCGACACTTAACGTTGACCTCGATTCTGTATTGGTCCGTTGTCATTAAGCTTCACTGCCGCTGCCCTTTGCTATGTCGATGATACACATAGACGGTTCTATAACAGGGGTTAGATCGGAAGCTGTCTCCAAATCCTACATTAGAATTTAAACCTTTTTCTTTCGGAATAAGTTCTAGTTTTGTTTGGATATTAAAGTAGTTAAAGCCATTTAATTCTAAGGAGACGATTTGGTTCCAATCATGTATTAATTGCGGCCGACTCGAATGTCCAGTACATTTCCGATCAATGGTTTATTTTTGTTGCACGTGGCTTGTATCTGTAAAAGGTTTTTAAAAATTGATAAAGGATTTTCTCTTCTTTATTTTCCCGCAATCGACAGCGGTCCTTTTAATGGTCTGTGGAGAGTTTCTCTGATTATATTCATTATACTAAACTTATCGGTAGTTAGGTGAAGGATAGACATATTTAAGTACGCAAGTACTTGTCTGTTTACTTTTTTGAAGACAACATTTGCAATATGTTTAGATGTGAATAATTTGGCTGTGTAGTCAACACAACATATTTGGCGCATAAAATTACCACGAGATATACTCGATTGCGCGCTGTAAATAGTTCCTAGTATCAAAATAGTTTCATTACACCATCATAGTTCCAGATCTTCAATTTAAATAAATCAATGAGAACAATTGAAATCTTGCTGAGACCTCTTAAACAGATGGTTTTACACACTTCGAGAGCTTGTTTAAACTCCAGTCTTTGTGGGTTGTTAGCTCCTTTAACACAAACTTGTTGTTACAATGCTCTGTGATGACTTTGTAAGGTCGTTTCAGAACTATAGTTAATAAAGTTCTGAACAAGTTATTCATACTCACTAATGAGCCAACTCATACTAGATTTCTCTCGGCTTGTTCTCAATTAGGCCGATTCAGAGAGATGCTCTAGTGGCTTTCATTATAATTTCTGTAGTTCTGAAATCTTTGAAATAATAATTCTTGGATCCAGTTTTTTAACAAAGCCACAAGTTCGATGGAAAATGTAAATGTTGCAAAGAGTATGGATGAAATATGTGTATAGTTCGTTCTATAGCGCGGTTGAAAAGTTCTCCACAAAACTACGCCACATATTTCAAGCCTTAATTTCGGGTTTAAATAAAAATGCTGAACTTAACAACATTCCATTTATTGAAAACTGGAAACAGATTTGCAAAATAATATGCTTTTACAATTGCTTCGTGCCGTCGAAAGAGAATGAGACCCTGGTTGCTAATACAACCGAGATAGAAAAAGTAATGTGTTCAACACAGATGCAGACACAATGATGAGGATATACAAATACACAACATAATGTTGATGTTATAAGCGAACACATATTGTAGCACTATTATGTTCTCTGCATCGTGATAAAGGATAACGATGTGTAGTTATATTTCATTCATACGACTATATTCTGATATCAATGAGAAAATTTGATTATTCTTGATGGTGATGCTTACGCTTTGTGGTTGCCTTTATGAAATTATGTTGAAAGCTTGTGAGTACGGTCTCTCGTTTCGGATAAGGCTTATATAGTTCCCATATTTAGTTATATTATAGATTATAATGTATTTTTATACATAACATCGGCGAATGGAGCGTAATTTCTCGGAGGAGTAAAACGAAGCCCAAATAACGTTTCTTTGTAATTCTTTCTCGGGGATTATATTTTTGAAGCTGTCGATGGGTACTTATAAATCCTGTACAGTTAAGTAAGCTACTTTTTCTTGGACTTTCGTGAAATTTTGAACAAGCCACTTCGCAAGGCGTGTCGGCGTATCTGAAGGAAAGTTTGCGCATTAGCGGAACCGGAAAAAGGGGATGAAAAAGTTGACGACAAGTTTTCCCAGAAAGACACTAAAATATCTAGGCGTTTGCAAAAGTTACGCCTTAAGTTAAGAACAAAATCTTTAGGCCGGATTTCAGACGTTATTAAAACTAGATGTTCGACGTTTCCACGGAATTAACTTGCAGTTAAGATTGTCTTTCTGTGCTAGCTTTGAAAATAGATCTGGAGATATTTTTGCTTTAGTATCTTGAGAATTCTTAAGTTGCTTCCACTAGTGGATGAGAATAGAGGAAGATGAAAACAAATATGTTCAAATTATTGCATTACAAGCTTAATTAAATGTAGAATCGTAACAAAGAACAAATCAATCACTTGACAATAAAAGGGATTATATTTAAGTGAAACTGAAAATGCAGACGTTCCGAAAATGAGCAACTAACGAGAATAGTTAAACGGACTGTAATTTGCATACAGATTGGCTTTCAGGGATAAACGCTCCATTTGTATTCAAACGCAGGAACCCAGCTCAGTGGCCGACGAGCATTTATCCAGTTTAGGATTTAAATCGGCCACAGTATCGCCTGCTTATCGATATCATGTACTTCTAACCTCTTCTGTCACTCAAATGCTACACAATTTATTCCTTTTCTCCTCAATTCCTTTTAACCTCATTTTGGCTGCCCGCCAGTTTCCCTTTTTTTGGGCATCGAATTTGGCAGGCTGTTGTTTTTAAATTTGTTTAAAAACTTATGGATGAAAACTTTTATTCGCTTGTACAACGATGTTGCCTTTTTTTAAGCTAGTGGAAACTACAAAAATGTTGCACATTCTTTTAGATTGTATTTGCTACGTTTAAAGAGTATTTAAGATGACTGCTAGCTTTCCAATTGATTTCTGGCAAAGGATGTTTCTTGAAATCATTGAAAAACTCAGCTAATCAAAATATTTCTGCAAAACAAATTGAAACCCGGAAACTTATTAATAGCAAATATTATTATACAAAATTACCCATTACGTTGCTCTTCCTCTTTGTATAATTAGAATATGTTTCTTGAAAAAGAATCGTTTTCAAATCACATCTTTACATCTATGATCCACTAGTGGTATAATTTTCCCAGTTTCTTTTTTGCAGGAATTGTATAATTACATTTAGGTGAATGCTACTGGATCACCCGACATAATCCTCTTACGCTGGTGTCTCAGGTAACAGATTAACCGTCGTTCAGTCAAGGAAACAAAACGTATTTGTTGTGCTTTGTGTACCGTTTGTCAGTTAATATTTAGTAGGTTTTTTTTAATTTTAAGACGTCAATTCAGTTTTTTTCTCCTCAAAAATGATGTTTAATTGTATTTTTTTTTTTTTTTAAAAACCACTAAGGAAACATCGCATTAAGGATTTCATTCCTTGTGTAGCGGGGTTTTCAATCACATATTTGCTTTGTATTTAGGTATAATGATTTAATTTTGTATTTCCTTCATTAGACACATTTTAAATAGGGAAATATAATTTATACGATAAAAATGACATTAATTTATTATAGTACGTCAATTTGTATTTGATAGACAAGAGCGTGATATCCGATTATTTTGCGCAGTGCCTATATGATTTTAACGTCGGCGAATTAAAAAAGTTTGTACGATGATTTCATCTCAAACAAGATAAGACGAGTAAACACGGCTATTTGAATAACAGCGTTTGGTTTGTCAAAGAATCAAGTCTTTAAATATCTTGTGAAGGGCGAACAACTCAAACTTTATAAGATCGTACTTTGTTTTTAAAGACAATTTCTCACAATAATTACACTACGACACTGGCTGGTTTCAGTGTCAAATTTGGACATAAAAGAAAAAAAAGAATTTTATTTTTACAAGCTGCCTGTAATCCATAGCCTTGTCTTCTAAGTGGTAACTATGGTAACACGATATAGCCATTATGAAACAATACGCTGTTGAGGTGAATGACACGCCGGGTCAGAGACAGCCGATTGTGACGTGTGTCGGGCAGATCGTAAAATAGACCGAATTGATGGACACTCTACATATGGCCGTTGTTTCGACCGATTTTCCTAAAACTTAGCTATTTTAAGATATATTCCCGTTAGATAGTAATGCGAAATAAATTGTGTTTGTGTTACTCGCTTTTCTACGAAATAAATGAGTCTTTGGTACTATAGAATATTGAATAATAATTAACGTTTCTCCCTATCATTGTGCTAAATTGGGACTTATTCTAGGAATAATCCGAAGATAAAATATTGTTCTTTAATTGATGCTATGAAACATCTCAAATATTAGACAAAATAACAAACATTAAGAACCTAATGGATAATGAGCTTGTTAGGATTTTTGAGATAGTTAAGGAAAAACGGTAAAATGAAGGGATCAGACATGTGCTTTTTTTGTTACTATCGTGAAACTGAAGTGTTATTGCTGAACGACGCACCCTTCAATAAGTTTCAAGGTCTATTCCAAATACTAACGAAACAGATGGAACGTTGAACTGAATATTCAAGGAGTTTCTAATTCTACGGAGGCCATATTTGATATATTACAACATAATTGTTCAGGTTATTTCTTAGTATATTCACTGATAGCAATTTCTTTCTTTTAAAACACGACTATTAAAGAACTATCTTACACGATGTTTGTTTGATAACGAACCTACTTACCTACCTTACCTATGAATATTAAAGCTAAAATCATAGTGTGATTTTCATTTATCACAGCTGTCACTCGCCTAGTATCATTTCATATCGCGTAAATCTACGTTACACGTTATTCTATTGCGTTTGAAAGAAGATAAATGTTTGGTGTTATTAAATAAAGGTGTCTCCTACCAGAAATTTGTCACCAGGGACCGGCCGGATACTCATTGAAAGGGTTTTTGAAGGGGTTTTTTTAAGCGCTTCAAGAAAAAACCCTATGACATATGTTACACCTTCGAACGGATTACTGTAACCCTGTTCCGAACAGGTTACCCTTTACTACCCTGTAACACTGTAACAGGGTAACCCACTCCAACCTAAGACAATGCAATATGCACTCTTTATCATAGACATTAGTTTGAAAATAGTATAACCACGAGCGCACGTGACATCTTACCGCCCAGCGGCGCCATTGTTGCATTTACCGAGCGACTTGTAAACATGGAATAAAAATCATTGTGGATATGATCTTACAGTTTAATTTTGCTTGTCGCACTTTTCCAACGTTGTGATATATATTTTTCGTGTCTATACTTGTAGACCAGGGTCGATAATTTTTAAAACCAAAAAAAAAAAAATAGTAGGATGAAACCCATTAGAAAAGGAGGGGAATATTATAAAAATGAAAGAAAAAATAATTTACGGGTGATCTGAGGTCGGGAAGGGGGTGGGAGTGACGTTTGAAGAGTAAAAAACGGTTTTTATCGATTTCCGGCAAAACTAAAATTCGTATCGAAAAAAGTCAAATGGCAAAGTTCTAAAAGAAAAAGATCTAAAACTTTTGTGTTTACATTTTTTTCACATAACCTCAAAATTTATGTGAAAAATCTAAAAAACCAAGATTGTGGTTTTTTATTTTTATCTTTTACAAAAATTTATTTTTGTAACGAAATTTGGTGAAAACTTACTTTTTTGTGTCCCAAATACGCTGTAATTTATTTGATTAAAAATATTTATTTTTTCACCTTATTTTGAATTAATATAAAAAAACACTCTAATTTAAAATCGAAAATTCACCCGTCAAATCTTCTCAGAAAATGCAAAAAATGAAAAAAAAATTGTATTCGATTTTTTTTTTAAATTATTATAAATAATTTCATCTAAAAAATTTGATCTCATTTTGTGTTCAATAGACCAATAATCGAGGAAGGTTTTAGGCTAGGTATATAAAATTACGCTGCAACTAATAGGAGCGAAGATTTAATGGAAAATGTGGCAAATACGGGGAAAAATATTAATCTTCGAGGGCTTTCGTTCAAAAATTCCTAACTTATATCTTCTAACCACGCGGACGAAGTCGCGGGCAACAGCTAGTTACCTATATGACGTTTCGCGCGTAGGTAGTTTGTCCGAGAGGCGCGAGTCGCGGCGCGACGCGTCGGCGATAGAAGAAAATCAGCTGTAGTCTTAGTAAAGCAATGAGGGGCCGCTAGGGTGCAAGTATGCAGCTCAAGTTTAGTGGGTAATTCAGGGTAACACGAATAACCACGGCCCCACAGACATATAGTGAATTAGAAATAGGATTTTACATATTTTTATTATTGTTTATATTTCTAATTGTTGTTATTTACGTTATCATAGACTATTGTCACATTTGTGTCCATTTTTAAAGTTATTAAGTGTAAAATTGTTGAACTATGAAAGTTAATGGTTACGTAATAAGAATTGTAAAATTGACGTTTTTTACTTTAAGTTGTTTTTAAATGTAAGGGTGAATATCTTATTGGAAATCGCCCAGAAACGCCAAATCCGTTGGAATTTTGAAGATCGGCCGTCGGAGTAAAAAGTTATGAACAAATGTGTAAATGACTCCAATAAGACGGCCGGTATTTTGGTGTTTCTGGGTCGATAAATAATAAATGTAAGTAGTTAAGTCCTTTAAAAGGTATTATTTAAATGTAACTAACTATATTATGTGATAACAAACTGTAATATTGTACATCAGATGTCAATTTTATGAATAAATAAAGGTTTAAGAGGTTCGCCAAAGTTAAAAATAAAACTAATAAGATTCGTATTGGAGTGGCGCACACGGCGGTAAAGTCTCGCTGTATAAAAGCAGCGGGGCTTTCCGTCGCAATTCAGTCGCAGCTCAGCTTCGGAACGAGACACACTAGACATCACTCAAGAATTATTGGCGAATCTCCGAGCCGTTTTTTGGAAGATTTTATTGGCGTTTTCTTCAAAATCCTCTAGTAGAGACGTGGGGTGTATGACGTCGCACCTCGGTACCTCGGTACCCTCTTCAATTGGTTTCTCTAGTTTACGCACAGAGGGGTGCGTGGGGTACGTGCGCACCAGCGCAAGCTACGCACGTACCAAACACTGTGGGACACCGTCCCCGGGCAGTCGACCGCCGCGACCGTAGTCTAACAGCTACCTCGTGGCCATTGGTCGACCGCGCCCAAAACACTACCAAAATTACTTTTGTTTACGCCAATAAACCTTTATTTTCTGACTAATGTTCATTTATAGAGTTTTAGGAAGTTTTTCGTATATTGTTTTTGTAATAGCCCGATATTGCTATAAGATAGCAATTTAAATATTCGAAGAATCTTTCTGATTCCTTGAATTTGCCGTGAGTTACGTTACTCAGTATTTGAATGTTTGTACATGACGAGGGAGTATCTTCAAATTATTATTTTCCCGAAAACGTGGGAGCCAGTTTCCAGTCTGTCGGATTTACCAGGAATACTGCATTACGTATAGCTACTGCCTTTCTGACCTCCATAACCCATTTTAATGGGTAACACAATATTCCATAGTCTGGTTGTCAGAATTGTTACGAAATTAGAATATGAAGGTTCTGTCATAAAACTACTGAATCTGTACAAAGAGGCATTCCAGAGGAGGATTTTTTTATCACTTCGGTGGTTTAATGAATAGGTATTAATATAATATTGGATACATATTTTTCATTGCCTGCAAGGCCGAAAACTTTAATTGATCATTTTAGAGTTTGACTGGCCTGTTGGTCTAGTGGTTAGTGACCCTGACTGCTATATCGGAGGTCGTGGGTTCGATTCCCACCCAGAAGAAATGTTTGTGTGATGAGCACGATCATTTGTTCTGTGTCTGGGTGTAATTTATCTATATTATGTATGTATTTAGAAATATATAAGTAAGTTTATCAGTTGTCTGGTTACCATAACACAAGCTCTGCTTAGCTTGGGATCAGATAACCGTGTGTAAAAAAAAAAAAAAAAAAAAAAAAAAAAAAAAAAAAAAAAAAAAAAAGAGTGAATAGAACTCACGCTTGACGTTACGTCGTAGATTTTAAAACTGTTTATCATCCTCAATTTAATTTTATGTGTTTAATTCTATGTATTTAGTACACTTTAGACCCATTCGATGTTTCTCTTAACTCTGATCCATGGAGTGAAACAAAATAATGTCAATTCTCTTCAAATAAGTAATTTTTCCATCATAAATACTTGTTGAAGTATCACTTGTTTAGGGGAACTGCTCTCAACTTCAGAAACTGGGGTAAAACCGAGATAAATTACTTCAAAACTTTAGACAGTAAACCAAGTCACGCTTATGTCACCCACATATTTGCCACTGTCTAGTCCATCTTTTGTTTTAAAGTACATTCCACCAACTAAAATAACGTTCTATTTTATCACTCTAATAAGAGGTTTATTCTATTATAATTTGATAAAATGGTACCGAGAAAATAATTAAGAATTGCCGAATTGCCCACCTCTTCAGTCTTTCCTTAGTTTTTTAATTAAAACAATTTAAGCCCGTCGAAATTCTCCGCCGAGTAGGACTGAAAATACGCCTTAAATGAACCCAAATAATAACTGAAAAATTTCTTAGGTTACTATCATACTTAATTAACCTACGAAAAGTTTTGGGGAATAGAATTTAATAAGTGGTTTTGAAGTTGAAATTCTTTGTTTCAGTTATTATTTTACAAGCAAATATTAACTAGACACTGATAAATTTGGAACAAAATGAAGCAAACACTTTTATATAAACTGAAAAGCAGAACAAAATGAGATTTCTCGGAACGGATTTTTTTTATGATTACGTTGGAAGATTACATATTCCGCGCATGAATCGAACCCTTTGTCTGATTGACTAAAAAAATAAACTTAAAATACTAGCGTTAAAGAGTCCCAAAGGAAAGGGATAATTGAATGGACACTAGAAATAGGGACAGAAGGGACCAAACCTAACATTGCGAAAAACCCTTGTCTCAACCGAGAGTCAAATCGAATAACAAATAAATGTATTAGTTCTAGTTGGAGGTCACAAGTTTCAAATGCAGTAAATTCTAATTGGGATATTCCAATATAAATCCAATTGCTACTAAATAAGGTTTAATTTCAGTATCGAATTTAAGCGGTCATGCAGGTAATTTTAGTACATGATTAGAAGGGATATTAAGGTAAATGAATGAAGCGACGCGATTTAGACAAATGACGGCCTGTACAGTGTTGTTCTATTGTTGGAGTACATGTAATAATTTGATGAGCTTTACTAAATGGTTGTGGTACAATAACGTAAATAACTTGTTGTGGAACATTTCAGCTGTTGCGAAATTTTCCGTCTAGTTAATTTAAAAATGAAACATTTCCATTAGTAGTTAGTAGCAATGTATTAAGTATCAGGTATGTTTATAAGCTAAGTATATTCATAGATGTTTTGCAAAATAATATAAACTACACGTGTGTGTAAACAAAACAAAACATAATATTATTCCTGATCCAATTTCCTGATTCTAGCTATGTCTAAACTTCTGAGTGGCAACTGAGTGTGCTTAAATATAAATAAAATAGTTATTATTCACGGCTCAAAGAAGAATTCTAAATTTAAAACATCTTATGCTTGGCTGTTTACAAAATCGCCTCTCAGTCGCCTTAAAAAGTATAATTACATACAGGTTTTAACAGAATCATTTCATTAAAACTGGACAATCGAACTGTCGCTCGCATCGCGCAGATTGAAAGCTATTGGGCAGAATTTGTTCCCTAAAACAACATGGAGCGTTCCCCGTAATGTACGAATTTGTCGGACCGGTCCCCCTAGTCGAGCGATTTGTTCTCAATGGGACAGACACGAGAGCTCTCCATTCAGATTGAATGTCAGAGCGAGTACGCCTGCTTCACAAGCGGCCACACGGCTCGCTTTTACTATAACAACCCTTTGCCTAAAGTAATGAAATTAAATTAGAGTCCCCTTTCAGCCCACTTTGACTCTATGATATTACATATGCCATTAAAATTTAACGCATTTCGTCTCTCATGTATTTACTATGTATGTGTGTGATATGGTTTTAATTTTGAAGCTTGAAATTCTTGTTAATGTAATGTTAAATTATTTTATGTGGAGATGAAAGCCTTCTGAATATGATTATTAGTATTAAGTGAGGTAGAGTTTCTTAGAAAATATTGTATATTTCGCAGATTACTTTTAACGATTAGTACATCAAAAAAAAATCAAGAATCTTTAATTCTACCTACATATTTTGAAGTAATTTTAATAAATACGTAATATGTATGTAGAGAAGCATTATAGTACCTAATTATGAGCTTGTTAAAATTAAGTTGCGTAGGTACACATGAAAGGGGCACCTAAGTAATTACTACAGTACAGCAAATTAATTAACTCTGCTAAAATATACATAGAAAAAGGATTTGATGTCCTTGAGAGAGCCCGCAGACTGCAGACTTTTAGTCGGCCGATAGTTTGGTCGGGTTGGGTTGCTAGCGCGCACACTGTACCAAATAAATAGTCGAGTTGGTAGTGAGTGCGCAGACCATTTACAACAGTCGGCCTATTGCTCTGACTTAATCGCTCAATTAGTAAACATATTTTGAAGTGAGCGGTCGTATAATAAAAGTTTCGAGAAATGTTATTATAGCTCTTATTCAACGAAGGAGAAGAATTACAAAAAGAAATCGAGAGTGCATCCCATCCACAGTGATAGATTATTAAAAGGAAAGTTGCAAAAAAAATGTTACTGCACAGCACAGTATAACTGTAATTGTGTAAATATAATCTGGGAACTATTGGAATTTATTAAAGCCCTCAAATATGTTTTATGGCTTAGTCGGCCGACTAAAAAATCGTCATGTGTGCGCGTGTGGTAGGGAGCCAATACTGATTATACTGTCGGCCGATGGTTTGCCGACAGTTTAGTTTGAATTAAATCGGGAAGCCCATCAAACTTGTTTATCGGCCGATACCATAGAAATCTAAATAATACTTGTTATTTAGATTTCTATGGCCGATACCAAATCGTCATAGTGTGCGCACTTGCTTACATCTGCGTACTGTTTAAGAGCCCGACCAAACTATCGGCCGATAAAAAGTCTGTGGTCTACGGGGGCTCGAGACTGAATAATAATGCACATTTTATAAAGAGAAAAAGAAAACATAATATAATAAAAGTACTGGCAGCATACAAAAGATTAAAAAAAATATGTTGTATTTTTTACAATAGATCAGAAACCCGGACTTTAGCAGAGGTTAAAAACAGGACCATTTATTTTAACAACATCACATCAATAAAAGAGCCTTTTGTTAAAAATATATATCGAATGATGCAATCTGCTGTTTCGCTATAAATCAATAAGTACCACGTATGTAAATCATTGATTGGAATATACCGTGAAATGTACGGGACTATGGAACGGTTTCGCTTCTCGAAAATATTACAGCATAAATCAACTAGCGGACAACGAAGATAGCCCGATTGTATTGACCGCGTGATTCCAACCATTATATAACGGACTTATAAAGATTGTTTATCCTTATATTTGTCATATAATTCTAGTGAAGGTTCCTAAATGGCGGGACTGTTTGAATTAAATTAGTACATGTTTGGGTGGCGCCTGAGCTTACTATGTCTAGCTTGGTTCTATAATTGTTAATCATTTGAAATTAAATGAAATGAAACATTTATTCTGCAAATAGGATAGACGTCTTCAGTTTTACATATATATTTTTTTAAGCTAGCTGGAGTCGACTATTTCATTGTTTTTATATTTCTAAATTACGTTTTCTAGATATCGCTTAAATCAAGCGATACCTACAAAACGTTTGATCACACTCTAGCTTACTGTGGCTTGCCAATTTAGGTATCAATATTTGAAAACCAGATTTTGTCACGATATTTTTCCTTCACCTTCTTCAGAGGAGTCCTAGAATAATTAAGAAAGCAAATAAGTAACTTTGAAAGTCACACTACTATTTGCCTTAGTCAGAATGGAACCTGAAGATCGTACATACAAATCCTACATTGTATAGAACCGCAAGCCACCACGATATTAAAGACCGTCTAATATCATGGAAATATACAAAGAAACATACATAATACAAATTAGCTGTTAGAGTTATATGTTAAGTTATAATAGGCCATTTTCCTGCATGTATCTTGAATACAAGAGGGCGTTCCGCTGTTATGAATGTATCTTTTTATACTAACAGATAATTGTGATGTTAGCAAAAATACTTTTTGTGTTATATATTGATATTTCGTATCGTTTGTTATAGTATAATATTAGTAGTATCCTGTGTTCGGAGTCGAATCTATAATGATTACTATAGCTATTACTTTCGTACCAATTATTTGAGAATGTTACTCTACGTCGTCTAAACATTTTCTCGTTTTTTCGGTTTGTGACTCGTTATAAAATTTATATTCTCCTGCTTGTATAATATTACAAGCGCGAAAGTTTGTTTGTATGGAGGTTTTGTTCCTCTTTCACGAACAGGTAATTTATAACTAGGATTAACACATATACGTATTTGTATTCCGATTTTATGTTCCTGTGGAATCAATTTCAATTGGTAGCGGGCGGGTTTGCGGGCAACAGCTAGTCTGTTACTGTGTACGTATGGCTAACATCGATAAACGAACATCGCAGTAATTCTCTATAAATTTTCCTCTCAACTTGTTTTTGCAACTGATTCATAAAAACACCAACTAATCTAATCAACTATATCGCCTTATCTAACCATGATTTATTTTGCAATCTTATATTTGGCGTTATTCACACTTGGATTAAAGGGAATTTCAATCAGTAAAGCTTTAAATTCGCACTATCTAGTTAATCAACGGAGTATTTATAATACTTACGTCGTATTAAATTAATTACCGTCGTGTAATAAATAATGTTGCCGCCATTTTGTTATCAGCCCGTCTATTAGTCAACAATTACGTTATCTTATCGTTACACTTGAATGTTTTATTGTTTTCGTTTAATCGAACAAGGAATGATTGTCTTGGTCACCGGGACTTAAAGATCTTTGTTTAGTGCTATCGCGGTTTGAGGCCCAGTGAGATCGGAGAAAGTAATATCTTTATTAATTAGGAGCAGTTATGCGACTTCGTTTGCGTGGTTATGACGATAAGAGTTTTAAAAATCGGTTATATAGTTTTGGAGTGCACGCATCTTCTCCCTATTTTCTTTTGTCATTTCTGCTCTGCTCCTATTATTTATAGCGTGATAGTTGATAATTGTGTAGCCTTAAGCAATAAATGGGTTATCTACACACTTAAAGGAGTTCAGGAATCGGACCAGTACCTCTTAATATCGGATAACAAATTAACTCTAATTTTCAACAAAATTATACTATGGATTCTTATTCGTTGGCCTTGATAAATCTCCAAAATCCATTCATTTTGAATATTCGTGGAAACCTAAAAGTATTTGAATGGCAATTCTATGCAAGTGAAGCGACAAACAAAAGAACATTTACATAATAATTGATTTATCTATTTTGTGATCGCAATAAGATAATGTAATATAAAAATATACAACTTGCGAAATATAAGAAAAATAATCTGTGTTTAATATTCATATTAAAAACAAAATTAAATATTAATTCAAGATTATATGTAGAATAGCAACACAAAAGCTTTTAGTTCATGGAGATAAAAAGTTCGTTAAGCCAACATAGTATTCCGTCTACAGTACGAAACTTTATCCAAAGCCTTTAAGCTTATACCGTGATGGAGCAGAAAACACAACTTCTAAATGTTCGGCCCGTATTAGTAAATAGGACGTCATAATAAGTCATACAGCTAAACAAACCAACTTCATAAATAACTGAAACTTTTTCGCTGTTACACTTGACGAAAAAGTTTTGACTGCCTACAAAGCCATTTGGCAGTATTTCTGTCACTTTCATTCTAATGTTGAACTGATACAACAAGATAAGGATAGCATTAATCAAAAATCAAATAATGTATTACTTTAGGACACCGAGTACGAATTACGTTGAACAATAGTTACATACATCAATCTTTGTGCATTTAAAATTAGGAAAAATGACTTTCAATGAATTAAGAGGAATGTCACTTATAAAACCGACGTTTATTATAATTATGACGTAAAACAGTCGTTAGGTAATCGAAGACAAATGACATTTGACAGCAGGAATAGTAATAAATTAATGTTTTAATAACTGCGATAAAAAGACAGCAATCTTTGGCTGATTGTATGAAGGAAGAGCGCAAATTAAAACACTGTTACGAGTAAGAGATCTAGATTTAGGAGTATCGCCTAGTCTTTGACTTACTCCCGATATTGTACTTATGCTCTGTATCGTGTTTGTTTCAGCAATATGCTCCCTGAAGCAGTTCCAGTGCGCCAACGGCCAGTGTATACCGATCATGTGGGTGTGCGACCTCGAGAAGGACTGCGAAGATAACTCCGATGAAGAAATTGAGGAATGCAAAAAAGGTAAGTCTAAAATAGGAAAATCAGATATCAGTTCAACTCGCGACCCCGGCTCTCGTTGAGTACAACACTAGTCAGGCAATCCTGATGAATACGTGTGACACAGACTTCCGTATATTAATTTAGGTCAAGTCACCAAATTCCGAGCAAAGAGTTTGGCTTCTTAGAAAAATTTGTAAGAAACCAGGATAAAAACAACCAAGCGATTATTGAAAATTGCGAAAATGTATCACATGTGGTAGTACTTACGGAAGTTGGGCTAATAACGTCACATGTTGCTAAAACGTGAATTGATTTAATCCACGGCTTTAATATTCCTCGTAAAGAATCGACGTTATTTTAGCGCAGTTTAAGTATTCTTTATCTAGTGAATTATTTATTTGCTGCGAAACAGGTGTACCTATGCAATTCATTTGCTAGAAATGTGTAACTATAACAGTGTATTCAACACTACAGAACATTAGAGCAATTAAGGGCGCTCATTATTATAACTATCAGCTAATATTATTTTATTATAATGAGGGATTTTGGTATGATACGAGTAGGTACAGCGAACAAATAAAAATATTCGAATGCACAAATAACCGAGTAGGACAAGAATTAGTGTGATCCACAAATGATTATTCTGAAACTGGGTGTCGCACTACGCGCATGTACGCATGTAACTTGAATTTTAGCGAAACCCCCTTCGAAACAAGGATTTCATTCCTTAGTGCAGGTGTAATTGCCTTTGAGACACATATTTATCGGAATATAAATAACGGTTTACCCATCTCCCGACAAGTTTCAATCCTACACGGAGTCAAGAATCAGTTTGGTCCCAAACTATTCGACCGATTCCGATAGATACGCAGGGCTTATCAAATAATTATGATCTGCAAAACAAAAGCTATTATAAAATACAAATAACTAGACGTTTTAAAAACACGTATCGGTTCTAAAACAAGCATTTCAAAACATTGCTTTTGTCGGTACATAATTAAACTTCGACCTCTTCTACTAGTTTCAATCGAAACAAATATGTCCATAATATTTATGGCCATCAAATGAACTCTATATCGATGATTAATTACGAAGCAATTTAGACTGATAATAACTAGAATTGTAATAGAATATCAAGCGTATCTGTCCAGCGCGAGTTTGTTTACCAAGCTGTGACGTCATGTCCAAACAAATCACGGTGGCGTGCATTTGAGGTGATTAATTATTACCATACACTATGCCATATACTCTACACACTACAGTCCAGTCACTGCAGATGTAGGTACCTTTTGTTATGACTACGTCGTTTGTTAATTGTGAGAAATGAAATACATTAATAACAATCAAGGCTGCATTCAACGAATACATTAATGAAATTTCATTGCTCATCTAGAATATTCAGTAGGCGATTTTACATTCGAAGAGGGTACAGTTATGATCGATGGTGGTTTTATTTACGAAATATCGAAATGATGTATCGTTCAAGTGATCAAAAACACAAATGACTAAAGGATAGTTCATTGTAGGCTTCAGGAGAGCAATTTGACGCTTGTTCAGAGGTCCACGAGGTTCCTTCAATATCGGTCGCCATTGACAAAGACATCTCGCATTGACGTGCTATTAATATTTATTGGCGAAATAGCTTCGGTAACTTGACAGCCTCCCCCTAATTTTAGATCAATTGGCCTCTCTCAAGTTTATTCAATTTAATTTGCAGAACCAATTTGTGGGAGGGCAAAATCAATACTTTGCAGATTTGCGTGGGGTCGTAATATAATTTAATTAATTATCGAATTTCGTACCGCGAAATGTTTAATGTGTGCTTTACAATAGAGGGCTTGTAATAAACAAAGCGAGCGTTTAATCCCCGGTCATAAGTTATAATGTTTGTATTACGAGCAGACGTAAGATTAAGCCGCGAAACTATTATTTTAATGCTGTTAGCTGTAATTTTTTCTCATTTCTTCGCTTTATTGTTCTTATTTATGGTATGAATCTGTGTTATAATCTTGACAAAAATGTTGTGTTATTTTATCTCAAAATTAAAATTAAAGTACGGCTTTTATCACAGCTTTGTGGTATTTACTGTTAAATGGTTGACATTATCATGTTAGGCCCTGGCTTTGGTAATTGAGGCAAGAATTATGATTGATTACTAAAAGCTCATGAATCTCTCTCTAAAAAATTTAATCCTTTTGTCGCGGAGGTTTCCCAAACATTCAATTCACATACACTATGACACCCTGACTTAGGACAATTCGGGGTTCACAGAAACCTTTGTTCGTCTACGATCAAACCTGCGACACGAAGCGCACAGTGGTTTGGACTGATGGCTTCAACCACTCAGCTATCTGTGCAGTCATGTACATTACATGTACCCAAACCCATGATATTTATAATAATATAGTAACAATACTCACAAAATATCATAATTAACCGTATATTACGTCTGTAGCAGTCCAATAAAGGCAGTCGTTTCATAAGTTGACCCCGTCCCAGCACCTTATACCAATCTGTAACAATTTATTAGCGGCTGATTGCATGCGTCCACTTGATTGCT